>NW_021319846.1:79169-226138 GCF_001605985.2 Dendrobium catenatum | reverse complement strand
TGAGTTTGAGGGGTACTTTTCTATCACACAACAGGCCCGGTGCATTCCTCCACTTCAACCATCCAACTTGAATTCTGCTGATAATATCCCCATCTATTTCACCATCATTCTGAACAATAGATCCAAGATATCTAAAACGCGTACTCTTATTAATGACTTTATTGCCCAAAGTCACAATTATCTCACTAGGTCTATTACTACTAAAATTACACACCATATATTCCGTTTTAGATCTACTCAAGCGAAAACCTTTAGTCTCTTATGTGGACCTCCATAATTCAAGTTTAATTTCAACTCCCTCTCTAGTCTTATAAACAAGAAGAATATCATCAACAAAAAGCATACACCAAGGTACATCCTCTTGCAAATGTCTAGTGAGAACATCCATGACTAAAGCAAAAAGATATGGGCTTAAGGCTGATCCTTGATGTAACCCAACCGAAATAGGAAAATACTTGGTCAAACCACCTTGTGTTTGAACACAAGTAATAGCTCATGCATACATATCTTTAATGATTTGAATATAAGCATTATTAACTCCTTTCTTTTCAAGAACTCTCCATAACACTTCTCTTGGAACTTTATCATATATTTTTTCTAAATCAATAAAATATCATGTAGATCTTCCTTATTTTCTCTATATATCTCCATCAAACCTCTTAATAAATGTATGGCTTCCATAGTCGACCTACCCAGCATGAATCCAAATTGATTTTGAGAAACATTAGTATCACGCTGCAACCTATGCTCCATAACTCGCTCTCATAGTTTTAAAGTATGGCACATTAACTTAAATCCTCTATAATTCGCACAATCTTGTGCATCACCTTTATTTCTTTAAAATAGGAATTAACACACTCATCCGGCAACTTTTTAGTCTTTAAAATAGTATTAAAAAAAGTTTAGTAAGCCAAAAAATTCCTTCATCTCTTAAGCATTTCCACACCTCTATTGGAATATCATCAGGTCCAACGGCTTTTCCACCATTTATATTCTTTAAAGCCTCTCTAACTTCTTTTTTTTTTAAACTGTCAATGGCATTTAACATAGAAAAAAAACTATTACAAGCTAGAGAATGATAGAAAGTCTATCACACTCATCTTTAAGCAAGACTAAAAAACTTGGAGGAATCTTATTGCAATAGAGATCCTTCCAAATAAAATCTTCTAATAAAGCAAAATTAGCACACATGTCGGCTAATTTATTACAATCCCTATGAGCATAATTAAAAAGGAAATTGCTTATATCTTTCAAGAGAGACAAATCTTCAACCGCTTCCTCCTTATTGGGAACTTTATTCAGAGAATTTTGAAGATATTTGATGACATTATGATTATCCCCTTTAATAATAATCCCTTTAGCTTCAAAGTTCCAATTATGATGAAAGAATTTCAAAGCCCGTATAGCCATAAGCTCCAAAAAACCAATGTCCCAATGTACACATTTGATACCAAAAGCAAAAAGAAACCTTCCTTTAGGGTCTCTAAAAACCCCTGCAATTCCGGCTTTATTAGAGTTTAAGAGAGTAGCATCAAAGTTACCTTTAATCCACTCGGGTGGAGGAGGGTGCCAAGAAGAAGTAGACAGCTTAGAAAGCTTTATTAATACGCCTCTAACTTCGGTTTTATTAATACGCCAATAAAAACAGAAATATTTATTTTCTTTTAGAGTGCTAAGGTCACTATAGCCAATCTTATTTTCACAATTTTCATTAAAAAGTTAAGCAAAATATCTCATCCACCTTTGTTGAATATCATCTTCTAAGAAAAGTATTTTTTCATCTTCATCCTTAATACACTTCACTTGAACTAAATCCCTACTACTCCTCTTTTTGCTTGGCTAACTTATACATATATCTTTCTCCATCTTTAGTATCTAATCTATTATATAAATCACTAAAAGCTAAGGTCTTTGCACGCATATTGCTTTCTTAGATTCCCAACGAGCCTCTTTTTATCTTTCCCAATTATCAGATTTTTTAAAATTAAACCAATATTTATACCAAATCTTCTTATTCTTAATCTTTTCTTGCACATTTGGATTCCACCACCAACTATTTTTACTATTAGGAGCTTTTCCCTTTGATTCTCCAAGCACATCTTTTGCAATATTCATAATATCATTAGCCACTTTTTCCCACATAGTATTAGCATCCTCAAGCACAGATAAAATCTTAAGATTTAAAATCTTACTCTCAAAAATATTTTTGTTAATATTTTTTAAATGCCCTCATCTAACCCTAGAATATCGTTTTGCTTTATTTTTTATTATCTGTCCCTTTATCTTAAAGTCCAAAACTAATAATCAATATTGGGTACATAAATTTTCACTCGGAATAACTTTACAATCTTTGCAATCTAAACGATCTAATTTTCTTATAAGAAAATAGTCAATCTGGATTGTACTATATCAATTTTTATAAGTGATGAGATGCTCAATTCTTTTCTTAAATAAGGTATTAGCAATTGAAAAATCATAAGTTAAACAAAAGTCTAATATGGTCTTACCACCTTCATTTGTTGTTCCAAAACCATAGCCACCATGAATGCCTTTAAAATCATGCACCTCTCTACCAACATGTCCATTTAAATCTCCTCCAATGAAAACTCTTTCATCTAAAGGTATCTTTTATAATAATTCTTCTAAGTAATTACAAAAGTTTAATTTAGAACTCAAATCCAAACCTATTTGAGGAGCATAAGCACTTATAATATTAATAATCTTATCAGCAACAACAATCTTTAAAGCTATAATTCTATCTCTAATCCTATTAATTTTTATAACATTATCTTTCAAACTCTTATCTATAATAATACCTACACCATTTCTAGTACGACTCCTACCCAAATACCAAAGTTTAAATCCTAACATATCAATTTCCTTAGCCTTCTCTCCAACCCATTTAGTTTCCTGAATACACAAAATATTTATCTACCTATGAATCATAATATCTAGTAATTCCATTAATTTTCTTCTAAGGGAACCTATATTCCAAGTTTCTATCCTAATTTTAGTTTTATGGACTAGCTTTTTTGCCCACATCCGTCCTTGATGTGAGAACCCTTGCTTATTTAACATTGCACAGAGGCGTCGGTGCAGCGGCCCTTGCACACTTGTCACTGTATTTAGGTCGTACAGCGCGTCGCTTCGAGGGGATGCCCTAGCATTAACACAATTTCTTAAAGGATTCATGTCATTATTATTCGACAAGTTATACGCTGACTATCGACTACCTAACACAACTCTTCACTTTTCTCATCTAGAACTTGGGACCTGGCAACAGTAGTGTTAATATATGACCATTTAATAATATTTATAAATTTAAAAATATATATAATACAAAATTATAAATAGAAATATCATTTTAAAAAATATATTTATATATTTATAATTAAATATATTTATAAGAATAATATTTAATATAATATATAAATTTATAATATTAATATTTTATAATATAATAATTATAATATATATTATAGCAAATTTATAATACATATTATCTAAATTTGTAGCCCAACAAGCAAAAATTTGAAGCCCAACTAGCCCAAATAAGCTCAAATTCACATTCTAAATTATTCATGCAACTTTTTTTAGTCCCACATCATAGGGGGAGTTTGAGGATATTTTTTTGAACCCTTTATAAAGTGAGAAGTACACTCTTTTTGCAAAATAAATTATGCGAGTTATTTAAGATAACTTGCATGTATTATGGTGAAATTAATCATCATATTTAATAAAAAAATTTTAAAAAGTTTAAAAAATTTAATAAACTAAAATATATTTTTAAAATTTTAATTTAAAAAAATAAAATATTTTTATAAACAGGCCGGTTCTTCCAACCCGGACCGGTTCACCGGTTGAACCGCTGGTTCAATCCGGTTTGATCAGGTTCGATGCAGAGCTAGTTTTGAAGCTTGATCGGACCGACGTCTAAACTGGTTCACGATTGAACTGGTTAAACCGGCCAGTCCGGTCCGATTTTCAAAATAGCGGTTAAACTATTTAAAAATTATCGTAAAAAAAAATATTCTGTGGTGGCATAAATCATGGACCACATAGCATAATATATAAATTGAATTATGTCAAATTTAATGATTTTCTTTTACAAAATTTAATTCATTTGAAATGATGTTTGCAGCATAGTCCTAAAGAAATATATTATTCCTAAAATACATTAAAAAAAGATTTAGGTGTTGTTCGTTCAGATATAGTGTGAAGCCTCATAAGTAAAATGAAGTTAAACTTTTAAACATTAAGGTGCCTTATAGTGTAAGGGTTGATAGTTCATTAGAAATATCAAGTGTGCTCGTAAAAGAGTATACTCCTAGGATTAGTAACCTCCTAGACAAGACTGTAAGGCCATTAGGTCAAAACGGACAATATATTGATAGTTAAGAGTTTGGGCTATTACAGGGTGATATAAAAGTAATGCACTACCCGGAAGATTAGAATTATGTTTCATACATAACAAAGTGCTACAGCATGGGGGGCACCTCTTTTAACCTTATATGAGACAAAGTGCTACACGGTGGAAGCCACCACTTGAACTTGTAGGGGCCTCCTCTAGAATCATATCTACTTTGTGGATGATTCTGGGATAAGAATACTGATGACGATGCAAGTTACTTAAGTGGGGATATTGTGAAGCCCCTTAAGTAAAAAAAAAAAAATTAAACTCTTACATATCGAGATACCTTTTAATGTAACGGTTGGAAGTTCATTAGAAACATCAAAGTTAAGTGTGCTCGTAAGAGTACTTCTAGGATGGGTGACCTCCTAGGAACTTATCCTAATGAGACAAAATCATGAGGTTATTAGGCCAAAATGGACAATATTTCAATAATTAAGAACTTGGATTGTTACAAAAAGGCACCATAGATTACACATGTGAGAAGAAAATATTGGCAAGAAAGCATAAGTACCAATCTTATCCTTTCATTTAAAAGTAGTATTGGTAACTAACTATTCCTTTTTGACATAATGAGGATTTCATGAAAAAAAGAAAAACATAATGGTATAACACATTTCAAAAGGTCAAAATATGAGAAGTTTTTGCTCTTTGTTTTCTCTGCCAAATCATCACAGCCTAATTTTGAAAACAACATCAATGTCATCAAGCTTTTATCCCACTACGTGAGGTCGGCTACATGAGTCCTTTGTCTCCATTGTTTTCTATTAAGTGTAAAATTCTCATTCAAGTTTTTCTTCAACAAGAAGAATATCATCAGTAAAAAGCATACACCAGTTTAAATCCTCTTACAAATGTCTAGTGAGAACATCCATGACTAAAGTAAAAAGATATGGGTTTAAAGCTAATCCACGATGTAATTCAACTGATATAGGAAAATACCTAGTCAAACCACCTTGTGTTTGAGCACAAGTAACAACTCCTACATATATATCCTTAATGACTTGAATATAAGCATTATTAACTCTTTTCTTTTCTAGAACTCTCTAAAGCACTTCTCTTGGAACTTTATCATATGTTTTCTCTAAATCAATAAATATCATATATAGATCCTACTTATTCTCTCTATACTTCTCCATCAAACCTCTCAATAAATGTATAGCTTCCATAGTAGACCTACCAGGCATGAATCCAAAATGATATTGAGAAACATCATTATCACTTCATAACCTATGCTCAAAAACTCCCATAATTTTAGTGTATGACACATTAACTTAATTCCTCTATAATTCGCATGCTCTTGTGTATCACCTTTATTCTTAAAAATATGAATCGACACACTCTTTCTCAACTCAACGGACATCTTTTTAGTCTTAAGAAAATATTGAAAAGCTTCGTAACCCTACAAATTCATTCATCTCCTAAGTATTTCCACACTTATATTGGAATATCATCAGGTCAACAGCTTTTCCACATTTTATTTTCTTTAAAGCCTCTCTAACTTTAGTTTTACTAATACGATGATAAAAGATAAAAATATATACTTTTATTGAGGGTGTTAAGGTCATTAAAGTCAATCGTATTCTCACTAAAGCCTAACTTTGAAAGCTGCTAAAAAAAGTATTGCTTCATATGCCAAATTACAGCCTAATTTTGTTTTCTATACCAAGACATCACCACCTTTTACCATGCAACATTCTATATTAGTATGAATTATGAATGGAGATGGTGGGAATTCTAGAAATAAAACAAGCCAGAGGTACTTTATAGTTAAGCTGGATAAAAGTCACATTCGTATTCACGTGACAAAGCTACTGTTATCTTAGCAAAATGAAGTCATTTTTAAGGATAGGTGAGACTTTAAAAGAATATTGCATACATTGATCTGGATCATACTGCCCTTTAGGATTAGTTGCACCAAGTACAATAGTGTGAGTGCTAAGAGTTGTCACAAGGCCAGCCTGAAAAACAGATCATAGATAAATTGTTAGATTTCATATAAGAATCACACACATAGGTTACAAAAAAAAAGGAAAGAATGTGAAAGAAACATAGACCCTCTTCCTTTTACTAATACACCTCCCAATCTTCTCAATTTATGATTATTCCTTGTCATCATGATTTTTAGACAATTAGTCATTTTCCACTTTATTTTTTCCGGTTTTATCCAAAATCCCATATCATTCTCATCTCTGTTGCAGGATAATCATATTCGTGAATGCAAAATTAAAGCTTCCTTATTAAGACTAAGCCGCTGCTGACATCCATGCTCAGCATATAACAGAATACAAAAAGCCATAAGAAAGAAAACCTACAGCCTTTTATAAGCATTGTATATTGTCCATAGTTCGTGAGCTAGATGTATCATAGATACCCCAGTTAAGGCATAGAAATTGCTTTATTCAATATCAGGAAAAAGTCCCTTTACATGCTATTTTCCTTTAAAATTTGTTTGGGATTTATAGATGGTGACATATTTCAACTACTTAAGCCTAGACACTTATTTCAAAATTTTTGGCGCTCATGTGAATCTAATGATCAAATTCATAAAGCAAGCAACTGCATTAGTGGATTCTCAGCAAATCTTCGCAGTTCAAGTCCTAAGAATAAAGGGGATTCTTGAAGTCCCTAGATAGGCAGACTACAGTAAGTATGCTATCATGGTATAATAAGCTGCATCAATGGTATCATTTAAATATGAAATCTCACATGCACATGGGTGATGCCACTTCCATTATGCTATTTCGGAACATGGTTTGGTATGACATACTAAAACCTAAATCATTGATACAGAATTGGTTTTTGATTGTTATAAAATCAAATGGAAAGAAGTTATATTCTCGAACATTGTATAAGTTCAATCAGTCAATTCTGTCGGAAAAAAAAAATGAAATAGTGCAAAGATATCTACAGTTTTTATCAAAAGGTGTGAAATTAATTTCTTCTATAGTTCTATCAGATGTATGACTGCAAGCATAATAAAGATATTGAAGATATTTGAAAGATACACTAGACAACCTGTATTGATAATTAAAAATTATGATGCTTAATTAGGAATTAATTATGCATTTAATTCATATTACAATTACTTAAGAGAACAATTAAATTTATGACAGCCAATTAAACATGCATTAAGTAACTGATAAATTAATTAGACTTAAAATTTAATATTCAATTTGTGATTATATGATGATAACATAGATTAATTATGGCGTAAGGAAATTTAATCAAGATAATTAGGATCTAGATGGAATTAATTTGGGATAAAATACTAAAATTTGTGCCAATTAAATATAGATTACTTTCGTTTTAATCTTTCATCCCCAAACATGCTCTCTGTTTATAACATACAAGAAATAGTACAACATAAAAAACATGTTTTAGTAAACTTAAAAGAAAACCAAAGAAAAAAAAAAGACGAAAACAAATTGAAAAAAAAAAAGATCCAACAAAGCCTTAAAAAATCATTATTTCAAAGATTAACAATTCATTAATTCATTATATTCACGTTCAAGCATAGTTTCCTCGGATTATTCCTTATGGCATACTTTAAAGGAGTAACAACTTAACAAAAGAAGATCAAAAGATGAAAGTTTTACTTTTTAATCATAATTTATGTTATAAAATTTTTCATCTATGTATAATTCGTACATAAATGAACGGGTAAAGATTAGAAACCACCTTTGCAACACTTACTGTCTGTTGTTCCATTGCTTCATGAATTGTAGCTCTATCATGCACTCTCATACTACAAAAATGAATAAAACTGTTACAACTCACAAGTTTCAAAGAAGGCTTCCTCATTGACACTCCATCATAAAGAAAAGAACGATGGGAGGAAACAAAACAACGTTTGGCGTATTTAGCCAAATATAAATTGAATTAATAAGTGATTAGCTCGATTAAATACTAACAAATCAAATTTCATCCGCAGCAAACACTAACGAAATATTACATTCTGCAAATAAGTCAAAACTTAAAATGGACATTATTTAGAAGTTAAGAATAGATCATATTAAAAATACAATGAATACATGAACCCATTGGTGTGATGAATTAGTTTTTGTAACAAACATATGATTGAAGGCATTAATATTTCAAATTAAGTGATTACATGATTGATGGGTGGATTGATAAGGTACAAAGTTTATGCTGGATAAATTGTACAAATTGGAGAGAGGATCTAGTAACAAAAGATATGGAGGTAAAACTCAAGCTCAACAAAGATTGAAGACATGTGATTTAGTACTGCAGTTTGGCTTCTTCCTCGTATAATTGCATATCAATCAAGTTCCCTGGCTCTTGGCCCAAGCATGTCTAAATTAAATTAAAAAATCTTTTATCATAATAACAAAAAATGCTATTTTGCTCCAACTCATAGTTATATAAGTTAAAAAAAACAACTAGAAGGTTATCCATGAAACTAAAATTATTGAATTAACATAACAAATTGTTGCATATAAGTTCACGAGTCCCCACATTAACATAACAAATTGTTATATATAGGTTCATGAGTCACCACAAACTAGTTTACTGATCGTAGTTAAGACCTTGTATAACGACCCACATTCATAACACTCGTGTCATTGGTGGACAGCCACAAAATTGTAACGAGTCTTTGTTAAGTTTGTGGGTAGCCATAAACTGCTTAATGGCACACTGTTAATCGCACTTTGTAATGTGATGTAATGTAATGGTTAGTAATATGATGGACAGGCCAATTTGATTGATAGAGAATTAGGAATTTTTCTAATCAAGAGAGAGCTGTTTAGAAAGGTTCTTAACCAAAGAGGAATTATTTAGGAATGTTTTAATTACAATTGGGAAGGAATTATTTAGGGCAAGAGATCTAATTTGAATTCAAAATCTAAGAGGGAATTATTTAGGGAAGAAGAGGAATTAAGGGGGATTATTTAGGAACATTTTAATTATAATTGGGAGGGAATTATGAGAGCCTATTTAAGACTAATAATAGGATGATTTCAGGATTATATTTGGAGTTCGCTGAAATTAGAATTTCTTAGGTTGCGAGGTCTCTAGCTGCCGGCTAGGGATTTGGGAGAGCCGGATCTTTCTCTCCAATTGAAGATCTAACTATATCGTGTTGTTTTCATTCATATATCTTGCAATAAAAATAGTTTTCTGTGTTCTTCCTAAATTTTTGTAATGTTTTTTGATTTTGCTGAAAGTGCATCCACTTCCTATCAAATTGGTATCAGAGCACGATCCGAGTACCTATGGCGGGAAGAAAGGTAGAAATGTTGGAAAGGCCATGAGTTTGAGAAGTTGGGTCTTACTGCTTTTATTGAAAGTAGCTCGTGAGTTTGAGAAGTTGGGTTTGCTTTCATTGAAAGTAGCCCGTATAGTGAATCTTATGCCCCCCCTTGGAACTAGCAAGTATATAATGTCTTATGGTTCCATTGGAAGTAGCTTGTAAGTTAGGTTTAGGGTTGTTCACTTAGAAGTTTTCCTAACATGCAGGTCTTATTGCTTCTATTGGAAGTAGCTCGTGTATTGGGATATAGAGTTAGGTTACTTTTACCTAGACATTTCTCCTAACATGTGAGTCTGACTGTTTCTATTAGAAGTAGCCCATATAGCACGTCTTACGGCCTCTATTACAAGTTACCAACTGAACTTATATTAGCGGTAGTGGCGGAGCAGGCGCGGGGGGTTACCAGTAGATACATAGTTTGATGCTTTTCAACACCTCAACATTTGTACTAGTGTATTGTCTACAATAGTAACTTCTAACTCACAGTAGTAGCTTTGCTTACTTGTTCGCTTCTGCACTAGTCTTACTTGCAATAGTAGTTTTACTTGCAGTAGTTTTCATTTTTTTTTACTTTTAGCACTTTATTTTCGTTGCTTGTTTTTACATATATACTAGTTTTTTTTTTCTTTTTTTTTCTTTTTTTTTCTATCATACTAGTGTTATGCTTATAGTACTAGTTTTGTTATAATTATAATTATTATTAACTTTATTAATATTATTAATTATAATTGTTATTATTATTAATAAATTTTTTTATTAATGATAATAATAATTGTATAACATATCTCTCCTCCTCACTATTTCAAACAAAAAAGAGAACGGGCTTGAAATTTAGGAGGGAGGCACAACCGATTGGTTTGGTTTGGTTCGCAAAGAGAAGGAAACCTGCTCGGGTGGCCTACTGTGAATTTTTCTAGTTTGAACGAAGAAGGATCAGGCTTGGTTGGCTAGGCCGGAGATAGGAGTGGGATCGAACGGACCTTGGTAGCATGAGGTAAAGCAATAGGGCTCATTTGTTTGAAAAGGGAGGCGAATAGTTGATGGTAGTGAAAGGGGCCACTCGGGCTCAGATCGCATATAGAGCGAAAGTCGGAATCCGATAGGGCCATCACGCGCTTGGGCTCAGGTCACAGACAGAACAACGACAGGGGTTGTGCGGGCCGATCTCTGTTAGTGTGTGTAATGCCGAATGAGGAGTAGGGCACGATAGATGAGGGATCGAACCAATCATTCGGTTGGTTCTAGTACACATAGACGAGAGGCTGACAAGAGTCTTCCCTAGATTCTTTCGTGTGAATGATCGGGAGGTGGTGCGGGATTCAGAATAGGGAGTCGGTTGATTCGCTTAGGTGGGAGATTCGGCTGAAGGCAAGGTTTATTGCTGGAATTCAAAAGAATGTAAGTTGGCCTTCATCATTTCTTTTTTCCTTCATTGTTTTATATTAACTGAAAAGTAGTTATGTCAAGTGCAACGGGAACGATGTGTGACGATCGTGCTGGCCAGTTCATTTTCACCGAAGCGGGCTTTCTTTTCCCTTTTTTTTAAATATCTGAACAATAGCCAGTGGTAGTGAGATCCTAAACTGATTGAGGAATAAAGCTGATGTAGGTTGGTGATTTCCCACAATGAGCTACTGTTCAAATACGTAAGAAGGTGAAAATCTTTGATTGCTTTCCTTTTCCTTGTTTTACTTGCACTTTATATCTTGTGTCGTGATTATTTTTATTTGTCTTTGCAATTATAATTTTTACTTTTTTTTTGAAGAAGAAGAAGAAGCAATAAGGGATTTGATTGCAATAAGTAAAAGAGCAAACAAAATAAAAACCTAGGTACTACACCCCCTTAGTTCCTCCTTTGCCAAATTAAATAATAAAGGAGGAACCTTATTAGAGCTAATATCATCCCAAATGAAATCACTAAATATAGCACAGTTAGCACAAAGATCCACTAACTTATTGCTATTTCTATCAACACAATTAAAAATAACATTTTCAAACTCTTTAAGAAAGTCAAGATTTTCTATCACTTTATCTCCCGATTTGATACTTTGTCGAATATATTGGATCACATTATTGTTATCTCTTTTAATGATAATTCCCTTGTATTGAAGCATGCAATCTTCAAGAATTTCTTTTATTAGAAGAATAAAAGATAGTTCTAGTTGTGAGATGTCCCAATGAACATAATTTTTCCCAAAAGCCATCAAGAATTTACCGTTACTATATCAGAAAAAACCTTCAATGCCCGCCTTGTAAGAAGTAAAGAAGCATCTACATTCACTTTGATCCAGTCGGGTGGGGGAGGGTGCCAACAATTACACAGTCGCCTTGACTGATTAACACCCCATTGGCCTGAGTTTATGTTGCCATAAGAATTAGAGAATGATGACCAAGAGACAGCTTGAACCACAATGAATTTTGAGCTGGCCTTCATGAATAAACTTATTCCTTGCCTTCCACATTAAGTAAACTGTGTTGCAATACATTTTAGGTAAGAATTTGCTATCCTTAGTCGATCTTTCAAGCCAATTACAACATTCTTCCAGGTTAATGAATGTTGGTATTTGAAATCCCCAACTGTTAAATATGCCAATGATATTATGCAGCTTCTCACATCCCGTAATAACATGATCCATGTCTTTTGTCATATTACATCCTCTAGGACATCCCAAGTTCTCTTGAATTTTCCTAGAATGTAAAAAGTGATATGTTGGAATTGATTTGTTGAATACACGCCACCAGAATACTTCAACTTTCGGCATCAGCTTAAGTTTCTTGATCCACTTCCAATAAACAATGTTACCATTGTTATTTAACTCCTCGGTGACTAAATAAGACAGATTTCCCTGAATGCATATGAATCAATTCCATTTCATCTTGTTCCAGATTTTCTACTATTTTGATTTGTAAGATAACTTCCACAAGTTCAGGGCCAAATAAAATTTGAAGACAAGCTATGTTCCAATTACCATTCCGCATCAGCTTATCCACTGTGATATCTTCATTCTCAAACTAGAGTCATCACCAACCACCTTTGAAGGAGAACAAATAACTTCTGTGCCACCAGCACCTACATTGTGTTCATCTTCCACAATTTGTTCATCCAAACCCCTTTGATCCTTCATCTTTCCAGCAGTTAGTGTTGAATTACTCATAAAATCAGATCTGTTTGAAGAAACTGGTTTCTTCATAATACTTGAGTTTTGCACCACTGGTTTCCATTTGCTGTTATTTTTATATCTCCTTGTTCTTCCATAATTCACATGGATCCAAGGACCATATTTATCATCACCCACCTTCTCCTTGCAATCACCAGTTGTTTTAAGATTCATATTAGAGATACCTTCTGCCATCGGTTTCACTGGATTGACACAATCAACCTTTAACAGCATCAGATATAAGTTCAGGACATTTGTTCTTCTCTTGACTAACTCTACCACAGTTATAGCATAAGGAGGTCATTCTTTCATATTTTATTTTCTGAAAAAACTTCCCTGCAAGACCTTCTACCCAAACACCAAGAGGCAGCTTATCTTCAAGTGTATATGCAATACAGACACAGATTCGGGCAAATTCATGTCTACTCCACTGGAACATGTTCCCATCAATTAAGTATGGAATGCCAATTTTACAAGCAATCCTACATACATTGCTTTCATCCAAACATTGTAGAGGGAGATTTGACATTCTTATCCATACAGGGGCTGTTAATCCTTTCAAAGTTGAAGGTGAAAACTTCGGTGACCATTTGTCCATCCCCATAATATGCCCTTTAACATACCACGGTCCACTGTTAAGGACTGAATCCAAGGCTTGTTCTTCATCAAAAGCACATAGTGTCCATCCATTTCCCAGCACCGTTAAATGGAATTTTTCGAATTGAGCCCACTATCATCTTAGCTCTCCACTGATTGCGTAGAGAGGAACATTATCACCAAATACCTTGATGACTAAAGCATTCTTCAAATTTTTAGCATTTTCTTGCTCCTTTTGCACATGCAGTTTTACTGTAGATCCATACTCCGACAGGCAGTCCAAAATCCAGATTGGATACCCTGATGTTTTCTTTTTCAGCCAAGCATTATTCCCAGAAGGTTCTTTAACCTTCACAATCAATTCATCATACATTTTGTCTTCATTCTATTGCCCCGATTCACAAAGCCTGATAAAGCTTAAGTCATCAGCTCCATTAATTGCAAGAATAATCAATGGATCCTGCTGCCCACCTGTAATGGAGTCATTGCCTTTATAATTATTTTCCACAGAGATCTTCTCCACATCAGCTATCTCACCCTGAGAATCAATTTCCTTTAAATGAGTCGTAACTCTCCCTTCATTCAGAATATTAGGATTATTCACCTCCTTCAAGCCAACAGACGATCGACGAGATTCATTATTCAGGTTAACATTCACTGCTCTCATTGAATGTTTATCAAATTTGAAGCTGCTACAATAATTTCTTTCCCCTTTCCAATATAAGGTATTATCTTCTTAGAAGAAACCAGACCACCTTCATTATCACCAGACCTTTGTTGTTCTTCATCTTCAACCTTGCCCCATGTACTGCGATATTAAATCCACCAGCAACCGCATCGTCACCAAATGCTGGCAGCGATCAGATTGGGATGGAAATGTTACCAGATGCTTGCCGTCGGACGTCGCCTACACCACCTGTCGAGGCTGTCCGGCGAGCTTCCGCCGCCATCCAATTACCCGCCGAAAAATTCCTCAACAGAATTTTAAAAACTTTCGTTTTCTCTCTCTAGAAAATCTCATATGTTCTCTCTCTAGAAAGTCTCAGTTCAATGCATTGTTTTACACACACATCAACTAATTATAATTTTTACTTGCCAATATTTTTTAATGTTAGTATAAATAGAGATATTAATCAAAGGCTTAGATTTTATTTCCAAAATTAAAAATCAATATTTTCTTTGAGTAGAATCCCAAGCCATTTTTAATAGTATAGTAGATTATCTTTTGGGTTGCTAGTTGAATAAAATATTAGTCATAAGCAAGCATTAACAAGAAAAACAATAATTTTGAGAGTAATAATGAAATAGCTATGCCATCAACTTCATTATGATATACACGTAATAAAAAAATTCATGAATAACAATTCATTCTAGTCTCTTTGAAAAAAAAAAGAAAAAAAGTAAATCAAGCATCTTAAGGTTTGGTCATTCAAGTAAAAAAAATTACGAAATAGCTGCATGATTATAGAACCTGTCGAATTCATCTATACAGCAGAGCCCACCATCAGCAAGAACAAGGGCCCCAGCCTCCAGTACCCATTCTCCTGCCATTTGACGTTTTACAGTGTGATAGGAATAAATTATCAAATAACTTCAAAGATATTGAAAATATTGAAGGATAAAATATCAAAGGTGGACTCTAAATAATTGCTTATTTTATTTTTGCCACATATTACAATCTAGGCATGTTTTAGGTGTTGAATATAGTTTTCGTAAACCTTTTTGAATGACATCAAAACATGTTAGTTGTGGCCTTCCGCTGATTTTAACCCAACCAAACAAGATAGACCACCAAAACGTTTAATGATAGGATTTGAACTTTTTACGAAGTTTTTGAATTTTTATGAATTTCTTTGGATTCTTGAGTTTCTGTAGGACTACTCGAATCATTTTTGGGGAATATTTTGGCAACATTTCTGAAGAGAGAGAGAGAGAGAGAGAGAGAGAGAGAGAGAGAGAGAGAGAGAGAGAGATTTAAACAAAGGAGAAATAAAAGACAGTAATGAGAAAAATAGAACGAAAGAAAACAAATAAAAAAGGGGGGCATATTCCCCCAGTTAAGGAGACCGCATTTCCCTTAATTGAAAGAATGATAATTTGGCTTTCAAAGAGACGAGCCTCGTTACAGCACCTTTATATTCTCGAGGAGCATCATATATCTAAACATCTTCTCCTGTATCTTTTCAATCGGATGCTACATCAATTTCGGAAGAACTACAAACCATCAAGCAAGTTCCATTAGATGGTTTTACGCTTTGGACTAAACCTAATTCTTGTCTAAGTTGAGGATTTTTGTTAATGATTTTTCTTACATTAAATTCTCTATAAATGTAAAAGAAATACTTTGAACCTTACACAATCACACAAGTCTTGGAGCAGAACTCTACAATCTAACAAAGAAAGAAATACAAAAAATTAACTATTTAAATGCAAATTTGACAAGCAAGCCTCAAAGCAAATGCTCCTAAATTAAAAAATATCAGGAATGCAAATTTCAAGCACTTAATAAAATATAACTATAAGTTCCAAGTGCATTCATAAACAAACTGTTCCGAATAGAAGGATAAGTAAGAAGGTTAATAAAAAGAAAAATCATGATAAAAAATATATTGAAGATAATTGGTGTTACATGATTCAGACATATATAGAAAACGCAATAACCTCCATCTTTGACAGCTGTGACTGTTAAGCCTGCACTGGTGCTCCCAAATCCAGTGGTGATCACAGATCTGTTGCATAATTTAGCAGCAAACTTAAGGAACTGCGATTTGCCTGTGCCTGAGTTATTTCATAAGAACCAGTACGAGTCAGCACTAAGCTAAAGAAAACTTTAATCATACAAATAATTTTGAAAACTAATAATTTAATAGTTAATGATGAAACAAACTAGAGTCAATCACCACTAAATAACATGAAACGTGCAGAGCTAAAATCTTAAAAGCAATCATCATATACAAGGATGAAATATGTTCACCCAAAAATTGGGGCAAAATATACTTAATGTGTTTGCTTAGCTCACAATTAACCGAATTAAGAGTTAACTCTTAAATCAAATTTAATTATTATTCCTGAAGAAAACTAATTCCGTTTAATCTAATTTTAGGTCTAATGAACCTAATTCATGTTTAATGACCAAATCTATGGGTAAGAACTAGACGTATTAATTTCTAATCAATATGGGCAACTGTTTAACTTTTTCTAAATGTTGAATAATTAAATATGAAATATAAGTCCTAACGGGTCAAATTCACATCAAATCCAACAAGACAAACCACTTTTTCCATTTCAGTTATATGCATACAAGCTTAAGAGCTACACACAAAGTCCACAGTAGTAGCCCTCCTCAAAAATTGCATGCAGTGTTCATGTATGTGTTTGCCGAGCCTCACACGATCCTTCTCATCCAAGATCACTCACATTCCACATAATCACATGCACACGCTCCTAAATCTCTTGCTCACCCTCTCTACCGCATATAGTTCACTATTATTTTCTTACTCCCTGCTCTAGGTTTCATATTTTGCTCTCGCCCTCATTAAGATCTCCAGCCCACTCGTTGATCTATATCTCCAGCCTAGAACACCTAGCTTCTCCTTTTTCTTTGTAGGATTATTTTAAAAATCAAAGAAAGGGGTAATTGATGTTATGTCTTTGGCCAATCCATTGATTCTAGCTTGTGAATAAGATGACTAATTTTATGGTGTTTCTGCTAAGAGTTAAACCATGGTAACTGACGGCTATAGAATTAGTCCTTGCCAATAACAAGAAATAATCTTGGTTACTTTTGGAAGCTTAGAAATTGGCAATAGTCACATAAAAAAAATGTAATACTGTCCTATGGTACAATATGAATTTTTCAATTCAGGAAAAGTCAACATTAATCTTCTGAATCCAAATCATAACCTAAATTTAAAGCGTAAATAATTACTTGAATCTTTTAAATTTTAAAATGTGTCTCCGGTAAAACATTCATTTTGATGACAATTTAAATGTTTGATCATTTTCTTTTCATAAAGCAGACTAAAGTTTGCAAGAGTTTGGTTAGTGAGTTGTTTTAAATTAATTTTATGCCAACAAATTAATGATCAATTTCAAACAAAGAGTTCATATTTATAGATATAGGTTTATGAAGTAATGCCAAATGAAAAAAAAAAAAAAATACTATCTTGGTATCAAATTCAAATATAATATTATTCAAAAGAAGATAATTTTACATAATAAAATAAATCAGACAAAAAATAAGAGAAATTCTGTCAGATTAAAAATACCCAAAAGGCTTAAAAATTGGTTTCATTCATCTCCTTCATAACCCAATTCGACTCATTTTTTCTAAGCCTATTTCTTGTTTCATGAAAAGAAAAGTCTGGTGAGAGAAGGGAAAACTATGGGAGCATTCATTGAAAAGAAATAATTCAATAATTCTTCACTTCTTAATAATAAGCACTACAATCTTATTTATACGAAGAAAATGGGATAGTTACAAAAGAAACCTTAAAATATAAAAATAAACATTATGAAACAAATACAACAACAACAACAATATCAAGCCTTTGTCCCACTATGTGGGGTCGGCTACATGAATCTTTTTTCCTCATTGTGTCCTGTTAAAAGTCAAATTCTTATTTAAATCTAATAAATAAATATCATTTCTAATATTTTCTAACCAAAACTTTTTAGGTCTACCTCTACCTTTCTTAATATAAGTCAAATCTAATACCTCAACTTTCCTAACCGGGTCATCGGAAGGCCTCCGTTTAATATGACCAAACCATCTAAGGCGACACTCTCTAATCTTATCTTCCATTGGAGCTACTTCAACCTTTTCACGTATATGCTCATTTCGTATCTCATCTCTAAGAGTGAAGTCACTCATCCACCTAAGCATCCTCATCTCTACAACACTTAACTTAGTATTATGCTTCTCTTTTAATGGCCAACATTCGGAACCATAAAGCATTGCAAGTCTCACTGCCATCTTATAGGTATTTCCCTTAAGTTTGAGGGGGAATTTTCTATTGCACAACAAGCCCAATGCATTCCTCCACTTCAATCATCCAACTTGAATTCTATTGATAATATCCACATCTATGTCACCATCACTCTGAACAATTGATCCATGATATCTAAAATGTGTACTCTTATTAATGACTAGAACGCCCAAAGTCACAATTCCCTCACTAGGTCTATTGCTACTAAAATTACACTCCATATATTCAGTTTTAGATCTACTCAAACGAAAGCCCATAAACTCTAAGATTGACCTCCATAATTAAATTTTACCATCAACTCCCTCTCTAGTCTTATCAACAAGAAGAATATCATTAGCAAAACGCATACACCAAGGTACATCCTCTTACAAATGTCTAGTGAAAACATCCATAACTAAAGCAAAAATACATGGGCTTAAGGCTGATCCTTGATGTAATCCAACCGATATAGGAAAATACTTGGTCAAACCACCTTGTGTTTGAACACAAGTAATAGCTCGTGCATACATATCTTTAATGATTTGAATATAAGCATTATTAACTCTTTTCTTTTCAAGAACTCTCCATAGCACTTCTCTTGGAACTTTATCATATGCTTTCTCTAAATCAATAAATATCATACGTAGATTCTCTTAATTCTCTCTATATTTTTTCATCATAGCTCTCAATAAATGTATGGCTTCCATAGTAGACCTACCCGACATGAATCCAAATTGATTTTGAGAAACATTAGTATGACACCACAACCTACGCTCCATAACTTGTTCCCATAGTTTTAAAGTATGACACATTAACTTAATTCTTCTATAATTTGCACATTCTTGTGCATCACCTTTATTCTTATAAATAGGAATTAACACACTCATTCTCCACTCATATGGCATCTTTTTAGTCTTCAAAACAGTTTTAAAAAATTTAGCAAGCCAAGAAACTCCATCTCTTAAGCATTTCCACATCTCTATTGGAATATCATCAGGTCCAACAGCTTTTCCACACTTCATTTTCTTTAAAACCTCTCTAATTTCAGTTTTACTAATACTCCGATAAAAAAAAAAATCTTTATTTTAATTTAGGGTGCTAAAGTCAGTAAAGTCAATCGTATTTTTACATTCTTCATTAAAAAGTTTAGCAAAATATCTCATCCACCTTTGTTGAATATCACCTTCTAAAAAAAGAAATTTTTTATCTTCACTTCACTTCACTTCACTTGAACTAAATCCTTACTACTCATATCTCTTTGTTTGGTTAACTTATACAAATAAACTAAAAAAATCAAAAGCAAGCAAAATAATTCCTGTCATACCAACTAGTAAAGCAGTAAACAACAATGCATCTTGACATCAACGTCAAACCTATGTTCAAACTTGATATTTATCATCACAATATCTTGGCAATACTTGGGTAAAGTTAAATAAGTCAATCTCTCCAAGATTTTATCAATTTTCACAATTATTTACTTATTCACCAAATATGTAACAAAATAAATTGAAAGACTTAAGAACCCAGTTAAAATGTTGAACATTACATAACCATCCACTGCACTCTGAAGATCATCAACAGTCTTTGTATTATTTAGGCCATTTGAAAAACTTCACACTTAGAAAATTGCATATCTTGTGAAATTGAGATCAACAGTTAGAAAATTTTTTATTTATTGATCAAATAATCTTAAAAGATCTTGAAATTGTATATGCAACTAGTATTAATAATGCTGAAGAGAATAGGTGAATTCAAAGGAACGAGATGTTTATTCTACTAATAAAACAGAAGTCTATATATATATATATATATATATATATATAATTTTTTTAGGGCCAACTACCACCACTAAACTAACAATATGTCATAAAAAATAGCTTTCAATCATTATTGGCAGGAGCTTGACGAACTTTCCAGGTCAAAGCCAAAGAACATGAGCAATGACCAGCATCAAAAAACAAAGTAAAGAAACTAAAATTTACAATAAAATACCAGGATCACCAACAAGAAGAAGGTGAGATTCCCCACGAATCTTTGTCCCAGAGGCATCAACATGCTGGACACCTCCGATTAGTGTTAAAGCCACTGCGAATGGAAAATTTGATTAATCTCGCCTATGTATGAGTCACAAAACTAATAAAAGACAAAAAAGAAATAGAAGTTATCCATAAAAGCTGAAAATATGCCATATCGGAGCATTAATTTCTCCAACTCTCAATTGGAATTCTTTACTATTTTATATATTACATTTGGATAATACTGTAACGTATATATTTGAATTTTGTATACCTGCAAGCTTCACCGTGAAGAGACCAAAAACTTGAGGGCAAATTCCTTGAAGAATAGCATTCCTACCTAAAATACCACATTTTAGAAGCAGCTTATTTTCATACATGCAAGCATGTTCTTTTTATTCCAGACATCTAAAAATATAAAAAAGCCTCATTTGATAAATATAAAATTGTAGCAGCAACCAAAAAGATAATGTAACGGTTTCGGATCTTTTAAGGGAGAGGTCAATGGTAATAACATGCACAACAACATAAGCCTAAGTAGATATCCCCGTTATTTAAGAAAAACATGATACGTGCATAATTAGTACCTCTGAGTGGAGTATCCTTAAAATCTGACCAAAACTGCTCAAATTTTTTAATGACATCATCAGGAATTTCAATTTCTGATTTTAATTCGTTGGTTCTCCTGAAAAAAAATGTAACATAAACTTTAATAGACCACTTGTTATGTTAAAACATCATAATCGTTTCTTTGAGTAAAAGTAGAACTATAACTTGCTGAATTTGATTTATAAAGTAAGTTAAAAATGGCTTGTTTTCATTCCAAGGCATGCAAAAAATACCAATACGAAAAGAAGGAATGGATACAAAATGTCAAATGAGGAAATATTGCAATATCATCTTTATCAACTAAGATGTTCGTATAAACTGTGGATTTCAGAAAAGCTCGATGACTACAAATAGGTTGTATTTACTTCCATAATTATACATGTATGGCTCATTCATCAAGTAAACTAGCCCAGTTGGAACCAGATTTTCAGCTCGTTCACTAACATCTAGGACACGAATAAATTTGAAATTGATTATGTCCATACAATAAGATCTCCGTATATAAATATGCATACATATATTTGTATGTTGAACTCATAACTTGCTCCAAAACACAACGTGATCAAATGTGACAACTACTACGAAGAACTGCAGACAATAGACGTGATATTGCATGAAACTACTTTAGGATAACTCATTTGGAGTGAAATTATACTAAACATCGCCCATTTCATAAAACAAATTGCACCAGGAGCATAGAGATTGCTTGAGAAGGGCCTCCACAATGGATTGCATATGATGAAAGTGGTGAACAACAAACACAGTGTCATGTAAAGCGGGCTCGAAACACATTGCACACATCAAAATCGCTTAATCATCGGTTGTTTCACAAAACAAATTGTGTCAACATATACGAAAATTGAAAAAAAAAATCATAAAGGTGACAGACATTGCTTGGGTCGCAGCACAAATGTCGAAAATTCTCCTACACACAAGATTCAACACAAATTCGATGAGCACGAATGATGAGAACTTGGGAGGAGTTGATTCATATATAAATTCCACCTTCTCATTAAATTATTTATGTATTTTAAACACAAACCCTTCTAAATAATAAGAAAAAAAACAAATCCCCCACAAATCAAATCTCTAGCACCAATCTAACTCCATGTCTCCCATTCTCAAGCAGCACACAACTATCATGCCATCCAATCTTGTTGTTTCAAGATTAAAATAATATAATCTAAAATCTAAACTTATTCCCAATGCTCCTCTCTCACAAGCACAACCTCCCAACCATGCTCTCTCCTTCCCTTTTCTATCCCAATCTCGTACGTCTCTCTGCTCATTCCCTCGAAAAAAACTCGTTTGCGACTACCTCTTCTTACATACCTTCTCTCTCTCAAATCCACAAGCCCTTCACCAAACTAAGTTGCAAACTCTCATCCTTTCCCTCTGAACCTTCACACACAACTTCCTTTCCAAACCCAAAATTCATGATGTCTCACTCGTTAACCTCAGGCAAAGTCGGAACTCTTCTCAAGCTGAAGACCTCCTCTGCCTCATAACCTTCCAAAGACCAACTAAAACCCCGGTCCACACCATCGCCAACCACTGATACTCTGGCCAACATCACTTTCAATCCCTCAAATCTGTGAACCTCACAATGCACCAACTACCCACAACACCACTAGCTCGCCAGTGATAATCATGTCACTCCATAGCTCACGACTCCTAATATCGGCCCCTAAAATTTCTGCCAATACGCTATATCATCCACAACAAAAAACTGCTTCGTCGCCTCTTCCTCTCTCAAACTCCCAACTCCAACGATTGCTTCGCCTCTCTTCCTAATCACTAACCACTAAAAAGCTTATCCTCACCTCCAGAAACAACTATGTTGTCTTTCCCTCATCCTAACCAACCAAGCTCGATGCCAACTTTTACCATTCTCAATCTCTCTCTCTCTCTCTCTCTCTCTACCCCCGCTCTTCAAAAGGACAAAAAGGGTAATAATTGTTGCCAAAAAATGAAGACAAAAAGAGGCTATATATATATATATATATACATACTATTTGTTTTGTCACAATCTCATCTCATTGTCGTGTTGCAAATCACTGGTGACTACGTTCTTCACATGTAGAAGCAAAAAATGCAAAAAGCAACTTGGTCGTGCCACAAAAATACAAGTACTTTCATGCGTCATTTCAATGTAGCAGAGAAGGCTTGCTGTAACCTTCTTCATGCAACTACAAAAGAATTATGCATGCTCATAAAAGTGTGATGGCTTAATAATCCAATCATGTCATATAAACACGGAGGAAATATTCTATCATGTGCCTTTTTTTAAGTAGGTACAAGAAACCCCATGCCCTTTTTTTAAGCATGGTAGTTTTGAAGACCCCAAACCTCGATGTCCTAAACACTGACTATGCACTTTTTTAATAAGTGGTGGGAAGGCACAACAGTCCCCAAAGATGCCACTATGCCCAGAAAAGACAGGGGGGATGCTAAGAGTTTATCAAAATTTTATCTAAACATTCCTTATAGAGAAATAATTAAAATAATTAAAAGGATTATAAAACAATAAAATATAAATTCCAAACACAAAAAATGCTAAGTGTACAGCCTGCCACTTTAAACAAATGTAAGTGAATACAAATATGACACTTACAGG
Organism: Dendrobium catenatum; assembly: GCF_001605985.2. Classification (NCBI taxonomy): domain Eukaryota; kingdom Viridiplantae; phylum Streptophyta; class Magnoliopsida; order Asparagales; family Orchidaceae; genus Dendrobium; species Dendrobium catenatum. The sequence continues at coordinate 202,489 of NW_021319846.1, read as the reverse complement.
AGATTTTCGCTAAACAGCACATGGAGAACCTTCTCAGCGCTCTACTGAAAACTATCAGAACATTTAGTGAATTGAATATGAACATACTTTTTTGAAGATAGAGAAAGATTTCCTGTGGGACCAACCACCCTAAAATACAGACACATATAGATTCTAACTCATCTCGTTTGCAATTGAATCCACAATATAAATGCAAGTGAACAAAATGCAACCCTTTAATGCTTAAAATGAAACTTCGTGTGCATTTTAATGATAATATATTTGCGCAAATACTCTAAAGTAGGACAATTTCAATTCCTCGATGAGCATTATGAGGCAGACCTCAATTCAAAATATAACCCTTTGAAATTTATGCAAGCATGCCGAAAATCAAATTGTTCGCATGCGGATTGCAAATACTTCAAGCAATCTACCCAATGATAGTCATGATGAATGAAAATCCCAACTAGATGGGTTTAATTTCCAAAATATCCTCAAATCTTAAAGCAATTCATTTGGAGCCCAAATTCTCAAAAAAAAAAAAAATCTTAAAACATTTAAAAAAGATCACACAATACAAAAAAAATATTCAAGCAATGCAATATATAGCCCAAAGTTTAAAGCAAACATTCATTCAGTAGCTATAATAGTTTGGAAATGGTGACAAATTTAAGTTAATCTCAACTCACAAGATGTCAATGTCACATCAAGTGAATGTCGGATCACTCTCCAAAGATCTCACGCCAATGAGAACATGATACATGCTCTCCAATCAGATTACTTCAACTCTAAATAACACCACCAGATAACGAGTATGACTGAAACCCTCTGGCCGCATGATTTCATCACAAAATGGAACAATTACATAATGACTAAAGCAAAAGCCAAAATTTTCTCCAATGGCTCAACCTCTTTGGGTTATGAATCATAAGGTGCACTTGATAAGGCACATAACTCAATGCTAATTAAGGCAGATTTAAAATTTCCCTTATAGGAAAATATTCACCCTAAGTCTACAAGGACCACTAGACAATGCAACACATGACTACCAATAAGGATCTATCAATCAAGTTGGATTGACTAACTATATTGAATAAGAAGACTAAGGTCCATGACAATCCAGGATAACAGAATCACAACATATTGATCGAGTTTTTTCATCATTCCCGTCACCAACCACTTTTAATTCAACATGATAAATTTCCTCAATCCTAAAGTTAAAATTTTTATTATTATAAGCTAAGCATTTAGTGCCTACCGACTAGCCTTAATTGAAATTTCTCTCACGAACATACAGCCATGGAATCCTTGGTACTAGTAGATCATAAAATCCTTATAAAATAAGTGCCAAATCTCTGTGAAGCAACTTATTGGAAATACAATCTTCCTTCTAAAAATTTAACTTGGAACTAGAAACAATCATAGAAAAGTTGAGCGAGATTTGGAGCCCACATTATACCTGTGTATGCATGCGTAAAGTGCACTTTTTGCACATGCATTATATCATTAAAAGATAACAAATACATTTCTAAATTCATGGAGAACCCATGTTTTAATTTCTATGATGGATGAGGTACTATGAAAACTAAAAAACCTTTATTCATGCAATTGGAGAACTCAATCGAACAAGTATTAATGCATTTGATGATCATCGACCAGATTTATTATTCAGGTTTAGTGCAATTTCAATGTAATGATAAATGAGTGGAACAAAATAAAGATTTTACAGCCGTTAAAAAGCTTAAGCTTGTTTATGTCTAGCTCATTAATTAACGGACTTAAGATAAATAATAACCAAGTTCTTTCCTAGTTGAGTTCTAACGTAGATATTGTACTTCAACGCAAAAAAAGGTTCACTGATATTTGAGTTGTAACGTAGAATGCACTAAAAATATTAAGACACTGTGGCCCATTACCTTACATGATTTGCAATTACCAGGGGATCAAGATCACAACGCACATCCTTTAGATCTGAGGACCATTTTGCAGATAGAACCCCGGTAATTATGACATCATCTGAAACAAAAGAAAGAAAGTTTATGATGAGACCAAGAATAGCAATTAAAGCAATTTAGGAAAGCAATAAATCAATCCTAATCAAAATTAAAGAACCCCAGGAACTTTAATAATAACATTTAGAAAATGAAAGCAACAGTCACCAATTGCTTAGCCGAAAAGGAAAAGTATCATGAATAAATGTTAATTAAGATATTTTGGTTCAATCTCTAGTCCTTTCTGTGGGCTCCAAAAATTCGGCCCCAAGATCCGCCCGCTGATGCTTTTTCCTTTCGGAAGTTTTAGCTGATTAAGTTCTGGGAAGGCAAATAGGTTTGTAGATAAGACACTACCCAGAGATTTCGCCCTCATTTTGTGAGGACTTTATGATCTGAGTTCTGATTTCCTATAGATGAAAGCCCCTATAGTTAATTACCCCTTCCGATAACGAGATAGAACTTTCGATTAAGGCTAGTCATCAATCAGATACGTAGAGATGCGTGGTATCTAGTTATAGTAGCAGCATGAGCATTCAAAAATGATTGAAAAATTGATATTTCAAATGGAAATTTCACCCCATGCACTTAAAGCGGATGGTGGGGAAATGGATGATAGACCCGATCAAGATCCCATGGTTCCGTCATCCCAGGCCATCATGGTCCCCGGAGATGTAGTTCGGCTGGCTTGAACAGGTATGGGAAGAGGTCGGTTGAGAGGCGACTTGGGCTGGGGTAGATGGAGGCTCGGGTTTGCGAATGGTAGAGAAGGAAAATGGATTCGGTAGCAGGGGGTTCGGCTGTGAGATGAATTCAATTATGAGGAGTAGGGGAGATCTTGGTTTGGAGGGTAAAGTCGGCTATATGAAGTTGGGACTAGGATCGAGCTAGAGCAGCTCGTGGGATTCGATTGGGGAGAGCAGAGGTGACGGGATGGGGGCATAGGCAGTGGAGGTCGAGTCAGGTAAAGCTCTGTGGACCGAAAAAATGAGGAGGTCGGCCAAGTGTGACTTCGACATATAAGAGGCGGAAGGAAGAGAAGTAGTGAACGGGGAAGCGATGACTTCATTTGGTAGGCTTTTAAAAATGCCAAAGAGCAGCAAACGAGGCCAGTTTTGAGCACAAATTGCGAGATGAGACTGAAACAACGTCGAATCGACGCGATTTCAGTAAGATTTCGAGGATCCGATGGGTATAAGGTGCATATGTTGGATTTCTTCTTTCTTCCCTTTTTTGTTCTTTGTACATAGGACAATAAATGCCCCCCAACAAATGTGGTATGCGTCTAGAGCGAACCATGTTTGTTGTATGTTGATTAACCTTGTGGATGTTCGAATGTTTTCTCTAGATGTCACACTAGGGTTTTCATTCAGCGGACCTCCAAAAATTTGCTTGGATGTCATACTAAGATTTTCATTTAGTGGATCTCCAAAAGTTTGCTTGGATGTCATACTAAGATTTTCATTCTGTAGATTTCCAAGAGCTCATCTTTGTGTCTTCATAGATCTTTAGATGCATTTATAATCTTCAATATAGTTGATATATTTGCTTTTGGTTAAATAGAACTCCATGGGTTAGTGACAGAGTACTTCATACTCAGATCCCTAGAGTGTTACTTTGTAGATTGATGATTGTAGGTAGCACTACCACTTTCTTTTCTTCTTTTTGCACCACTATCACTTTAGTTTATAACCTTTCTGTATATGATTAACATTCTTTCATCATCTGGTTGTATCTTGACAAAATTTTAAATATTTATTTGGGGATCTTGGCATGCGACACGATGTCGAACCAAATAAATAATTAAAATACCCCTCAGTCTTTAGGGACATTTGTAGATGTCATCCAGGGTACTTTTTCCATGGCTTTGGCTTGGTCCTAAGATTTTAATTCCTTTTTGCCTCGTGCTATGTGCGACAGACTTGGTGAAGGATAACATGATTTGTCTTTTCTTGACTTGTCAAGGAATTTTGATGCCTTCTGCCCTTTGCTTCTAGCTTTGGCGGGCTTGATAACGGGGTAGATGCTGGTGACCTAAACCCTTTAGGTTTATATTACGTTAATGGCAAGAAGTCATCAGTCCAGAGCTTTGAGCATAACAGATTTGAGATTCTTTTAGTTCAGCCTTAAGCTTTTCATAAACTTTGAGATAATTTCTTCGGTCTTTTGCTTTGTGCTTTGGTGAACTTATTGAAGAACAATTCATTTGATCCTCACCTTGTGCTTTACGGATTTGTTGAAGGATTTGTAGGTTTCGGATTCGGTTCATACTACCAAATGTGGATAGTATCTTGATACTTAACTAGTTAAGGAGACCTTAATCTGAGTTACTTGAATTCATCATATTAGAAGAACTAGGATTTGATAACTCTTCATCCTCTGGTTACTGAGATGGGGGTTCCTCCACAATGGCCTATCTTATGGCGTGTTGAGTTAATGTAGTCACGACTCTGAGCACCTGCTGGTTTTACGTCTCTTGACTTCGTGGCGTTCTTCTAGTTGATCTTCAATAGTGATTTATTGGGGAAATTGAGGATCAACTGAAATTGTATCATGCTGGCTTGAATATAGTATTCCCTTTGTTTGCGGGAATTGTAAGATTGTGGGCTCTAAGACCCGACAGCCATGAACCATAATTGGTATTGGCATCTCCTCGTTAATGTTCGCCACATCCTTGGCTAATTTGGCTAGGCAATCTACTTTGGAATTCTGACCTCAAGAAACTCGGGCTATTCTAACATTTGACACTTTCTTCATAAGCTCAAGAGCTCGCCGGTGGTAATGGGTCAATTCAAGTTTGCCAACCTTGTAAATGCTGAGGACCTGATTTATCACATTTTGAGAATCACCAAAAATTTGGAGATTTTGGATTCTAACATCGACCGTGATCTCCAGTTCTGCTATTAGAGCTTCGTATTAGGCTTCATTATTAGTCTGAGGTTCAATCAAGCTGAATGAAAATCTCATTATGCATCCCTTAGGTGCTATGAAAAAAAGACCAATGCCGGCTCAGGCTCTTGCAATATTCGGAGGTTTTGTAGGTTTAATTGAGGAAGCCCCGTCAAAATACATCTCCCAAAATTATAATTTCTCCTCTTCCTCGACCGGCATAATTTGCTTATCAGGTAAATCATCGTTGAGTGGAGAGTCTGTTGAGATAGGATGCACGGCGAGAAAATCTGCCAAGGCATGCCCTTTCACCACCTTTTATGGCATGTACGTGATATCAAACTATAATAGTATTACTGCCCACATGGCTAAACAACCTGTCAACGCTGGCCTTATCATCAGGAACATCAGTGGGTCGATCTTTGATATCAAAGTAACTTTGTGAGAGAGCATATAGTGGCGGAGTTCCTATGCTGCAAAAATCAATGCTAGGTAATGCTTCTCAATTGAAGAATAACGGATTTCTGCTCCAATCAATCTTCGACTGATGTAGTAGAATGTGTTCTCCTTATCTTCTACATTGTATTAGGCCAATAATATTTCGAGGGACTCTTCTAGTGTTGTCGTGTACAGTATAAGAGGCTTCCCTAGCATTAGCACCGCAAGAATGAGATGATTCAATAAGTATCTTTTGATGCTGTCAAATGCTTCCTAGCACTCTTCATCCCACTCGAAATGAATGTCTTTCTTCATTAATTTGGATAATGGATGGCACCTACCTGATAGATTCGATATGAATCGTCAAATGAAAGCTAATTGTCCTTGCAATGAGTGGAGTTATCGAAGGTTTCTGGGAGGAGGCATCACCATAATTGCATTGATTTTGTTGGGATCGATCTCGATGCCCCGATGACCAACAACAAACCCCAAGAATTTGCTGGAGGAGACCCCAAAAGCACATTTGAGAGGGTTCATCTTCAGATCAAACTTTCTGATTCTCTCAAATATAATTCTTAGATCAATTAGGTGGTATTTGCGATCCATGCTCTTAACAACCAGGTCGTCAACATAACACTCAACCTTCATGTGTATTAGCTCATCAAATATACGTGTCATTGCCCATTGATATGTGGCACTAGCGTTCTTCAGGCCGAAGGGCATGACCGTATAGCAGAAAATGCTGATGGGTGTTCTGAATGATGTATATTTTTCATCCTTAGGCGCCATCTTGATTTGATTGTATCCCGATGATCCATCCATAAATGAGAACATGTTATAGTTGGAAGTGTTGTCCACTAGGAGTTTTGATACAGGAAGAGGAAAGTCATCTTTTAGGCACGCCTTGTTGAGGTCCGAAAGTAAATACATATATGAATCTGTCCACTATTCTTCTTAACAAGGACAATATTGGTGATCCAGTTGGCATATTTCTCTTCACAAATGAATCCCGCTTATATGAGCTTCTTCGTCTCTACAATCACCTGCTCTTCTATCTCAAATCTTATTCTCCTCGGAGCATGTTTGATGGGTGCTGCATTTGATTTGATGGCTAACTTATAAACTGTCATATCAGGGGATAAGCCAAGCATCTCAGCATATGTCCAGGCAAAGCAGTCCATGAATTCACAGAGTTCTTTTATTTCTTCCACTTGCTCTTCGGGTAGGAGGGAACTAATGAAGTTGGATGAGGGTCCTCAGTTCCCAAATTGACTTCTTTTAGCACATCCATAGTGGCTTCCTATCCACCAACTTCAAGTTCTTCTATTGCAGGTTTGGCCTCTATGGGTTGATCATTATAATTATCAACTTCGTACGCCTCCTCATCACCATCATCATCGGATTTGATTTCCCCGCATGTGATTGCTCGACAAATCTCCGTTTAGGGGTGCTTCAGTACGATAAATCCTATACCCTTTTTTGCAAAAATATCCTTATTCTTTAATGAGTGGGGATTTCTTAGATACCAGAGACTCAAGCAGAAACGAACTTGTTGTTTGGAGGAATGATTTTACCTCTCTTTCGTAACATACTTTGAATATTTTTGGTATTATACCTGAAAAATCTCGTAGGTACTAATTCCCCGGAATCGATGAGTGTATGAAACCAATCGTGATTTATTTCTTCTTCGAGTTTTCCGATTGAATAAAATAGACTCGTTAGTCCACCCTTTCTCTTGGGGGAGATACATAGAATGTCACAAGCTCTTCAACATTATGCACCTCTACAGAATAATTTCTTTGAAGTGTTGCAGGGGAATACGTGTGATTACGAGTATGTTATCCAAGATTGACAAGCTATCTATTCTTCTGGAGAATACATCATTCACTGTGTTCATGTAGATAGAGTCGTAGTCATAATCATCATTTGAATATTCAACCTTCCTACTCCACTCAGTCCTAGATTAGCATACTCTTCCGGATTTAATAGGTTTGACATCATCTTCATATGTGTCACTCCCTAGGTGAAGTACGTATTTTTTTTCTTTAGGAATGAAAGGTGCCTTGGAGAGAGTCGGCGTTGCCTTCTTTCTCCCCACCTACTTCTTCTTGTTTTCTTGTTTAGGTTGCTTTGCAGTTTTAGGGTCTGATGCTTGGGCCTCCAGAGAGCTCAATGGCTTCAGCTTCTTTGGGATGAAGTATTTAGCATCTTCATATATTTTTTCTTCATGAACTGCAAAGGGCTGGATGTCATCAGATATCCTCAATTCTTCTCTATCCCTGATGTACATCATACATTGATATAGTGTTAATTGGATAATATCGTACTCATACAATCATGGGCAACCAAGAAGAGCCTTAAATGCAGTATCTGCATCAATTACATGAAATTTGGCATCTGTATGAAGCTCTCCAAATACGAGGGAGAGTGTAAACGATCTAGGGTCTTCTACCCCTTCTCATTAAAGTCATGTACCATTAGCTTATCTGATCCAAGATGCTCCACATCGAGGCATAATGATCTTAGTGCTTTTAAGCTCATTAGATTTATGGAGGACCCTGGATCGATTAGGATTCGACTGATCATCATCCCATCATTTTCTGCAGTAACATACAGAGTGCGAATATGATCTACTGTTCCGAACATCATATCCTCTTCAGAGAAGGGGATGAACGGGTCATTACGGGCATGCAGAACCTCCGTCATATTACGCTCTGCAAAATGTCTCGTACCTCTCGGGGTCTTTGAGAGCCTGAGTCAAAGTCTCCCGAAGGTCTTTTAACATAACTAAAGCATCGCATATGCTGAGTTGGGCCAGAATTTTCCTTAAATGGGATAAGATATTATAATTTATTCCCCTGGTTGAAACATTCTTCTTCTTGGGTTCCTTGGGAATAATATCTTCATTGACAACTGTCTCCTTCCCCTTATCTTTATTATAGACCCTTTTCTTTGGCGGAGAAGATAATATCTTGCCACTTCTCAACTGCACTTGAGTGGCCTCCTCTGGCTCAGACTTATTTGACAATGAATTTTCTCCAGAATCATCCATTATCGCGTACAGAGATTCTTCTGTTGATTCAGACTCACCACCCAAATTTATATGTCCCATCTATGAAGGTCTGTCAGGGTCCGATTCATCTATTTTTGGAAAATATAAATCCTCCTCTGAACTGTAATCCATTGGTGATACCATCATACAAGATTCAGAGGCTTCCTTCTCAATGCGTTCTTCTTTTATCAGCACATTTGGCGTCACAGATACGACCTGACATACTTCTATCGGAAGGGAAATCTCATCATTTTCTATGGCTTCCTCTATTTTAAGCTCTGAAATGAAGTCAGCGAGCTTAATTTGTCGCCTCACAGTCTGGTAGTACTCATCCAGACTGTCAATAACCCTTTGAGTTACAGTCATTTTCTCCTTGGGCTTCTTTTTGGAGGATTTCACCCTTCCAGACTTCGAAGAACCAATTTGATTGGGGAGTTGTTTAGAAGTAGATGCTCGCACCACAAGCAATGCCTTGGGATCTAGCACCAGCTCAGTAGGAGACTTTCACTTTACACACGGAACTCCTTCAAGCTGCTTCAGCATTTTTACAGTCTTTTTAGAAACTGTGGTCTCCCACTGTACTTCTTGAATCAACTTCTTTTCCATTATTCTTTCTTCAATCGGGGGTACGAAAGAGGTTGTGACCACACGAGTTGATTCTTTTATAGGGTGAGTCAACACGTTATCTAACAATGTGAGCTCTCCTCTTCGATACTTTCTTTCTAGCAAATCCTTGAAGATGTAGCAATTTTCAATGGGATGGCTGATTACCCATTGGTATGGGCAATAATTCGAGTCGCTCGTATATTTCGACTCTTCGGGCCTCTTGCATTCAGGTAGTTCTAAACCCGCTTTCAATGCTTGTCGAAATAACTTGACGACGCTTTCCCTCTTGAATGAATATTTCTTATTCATTTTATCCACGAGTGAGGGGAATGTTTGATCACTAGTTCTTGTTATTTGCCTCTGGCGTTCTCCACCAACCTAACAAGTTTATGGCTTATCATTGCCCCAAGGAAGCTTCAATTGAGGGTTAGGGTTGTAAATTTGTTTAGGCTTTTCTTGATATTGCATCGGTTGTTGCCTTTGTCTATTATAAACCACCTGTTTCCCCTTATAAGCTCTGGAGAAAAATGTGGAGTCAGCCTCAGCTCTTCTAGCACTTGTGGCTTTAGCCTTCTTGGGCTTATAAGAGTGACTCTATGATTTTGACAGATTTAATTTTTCAAATTTAGCTACCCTGTCCAGCATGTCTATAAATGTGGTGATTGTAGTCATGCATAAGAAGGGTTGTATCTTGTCATCAATGTTACCCATTAATAACTGTACGACATGCTCTTCTTCGAGCTGCTGCTCATATTTCATGCTCAAAGTTCGCCAGCTAGTGATATATTTTGTCAGAGACTTATCCCTTATCCTCTTCTCTAGAGCAAGGTTAGCAATCATTATTTTCTCAGTTGCACTGGCAAATCTCTTCACGAACATAACTTCCATTTCTGCGAAAGTCTTCACATAATAGTTTTATAGTTCTATATACCACTTAAAAGCAGCTGCTGTTAAACTACTAACGAACTATCGGAAGAGTAAGGAATCATTGTCCCCTGTGTTCCCACAAGTAGCTTCGAACTGTGTCAGGTGCTACCGAGGATTTTTGTTACCATCAAAAGTGTTAAATTTTGGTACCGAATATCCTTTTGGATATGGCACTTGATCATACTCTGCCAGGTATGGGCGACCTTTACCCACTAATTTCTCCTCTTGATCAACAATTATGATAGCCTTGATCTTCTTAGTGATAATTCCTTCGAGCTGCGCAGCGATCACAGATTCAGAGGTACTTGTAATATTTTGTGGGTGGGTTGGTAGACGATATTATGGACTTGGTAACCACCTTCAGGAGCTCACCTTATTCCTGATACTTGTAGCACTTGGGAGTTTGTAGGATTGGGAAGAGGATTGGGCATAGGACCAACTGCAGCATTTCTCAGAATCATTATAGCCATTCGGGCCATCATCTCAGTCATCTTCTCATTTACTGAGAGATTTCCTTGCCCTTTGCCCTCATTTACCATCTCATTTGCCGTCGCATATTGACAAGCATGGTATTTTCATCATCAAAAGGAATCTCCTCTACTTCCTCCACTTCCTCTTCTCCTTGGGAATGGCCACCTTTGCCGGTGGTGGACCCATCTCTGCGGGGCGCCGGTATACTTGTCTAGGTTGCGGTCGCCAATTGCCATCGTCATCGCCGTCATCATGATCGACATCTTCATCGGTGTCTATATGTGTCACCATATACACAACTTCCATATTTGTGACGTTATTAATTTCTCCAATTTCTTCCTCTATATATATTTTTCTTCTTCTATATTTTCTTCTCCTTCTCCTTCTAGTACTCGGATTTTTGAGCGGCGACGCCACTGGATCTCCAGTTCTTGGTTAGGCAAGGAGATTTCTTCGACCAATGGGCTACGATCGAAGTTAGTCTCTTCCTTTGGAGGGGATGGAGAGCAACGGGATCCCCTGGAGGATTCTCTAAGGTGTCGACTGTCGGGAGGGGCGTCATCGTGGGTCTTCTTTGGGACCCATCTCTGATGTTATTTGTGGGCAGGGGCAGATCTACATTAATTAAAAAAAAAAGAGAGAAGAGAAGAGGGAAACTTCCTATGCCCCGATTTACATGCCAACACCACTAAGGTACGAATTTTCCTAAACTCAGATTCTTGCTCACGAAGTTCACAGCGCACTGAAAAATTGCCTATATACGCCTTTATTGCGCGTGGTGGGATGGGACCCCGGTACGGCGCCTGCCACGATGCGGGTAATCACCTTGCCTTATTCGACAATTGCGGTGCACCGAAAAATCGCCTATACATGCCTTTATTGTGCGTGGTGGGATGGGACCCCGGTGCGACGCCTACGGCAAGGCAGGGTCACTTATAAGTACCCTCGAGCGGGAGGAAAGCCAACTGTGTTTTAAAACATGTACATTCGAAGACCCCATTCACGACTTTATTGCGCGTGGTGGGAATGAAGATCACGGCAATGGTGTCTAAGGACATCTACCATACACGCCTTTATTGCGCATGGTGAGAAGGCCCAGACTCCTGTAGTTTTTTCCTAAACAGGGGAGACGCCGGGAGGCTGCCGAAATTTCGAATGAATGCAAGACTGCACTTGGACTTAATTGAACTCAAAGATCTTGGACTCGAACTTGTGAACATTTGAACACTAAATGAACTACAACAAACTTAATGCGAACTCAAATGAATATGAACTTGCAATTTGAACAAACTGAGGACTTGAGAACTCAAACTCAAATAAATATGGAGAACTTGAACTTGCACTCCGGACTCAAACTTATACAAGGACTCAAACAAAAGTGGGAGGATTAATTTTGAACTACATAAGACTTGAGTTTGCATTGGACTATTAAAAAAGAATCAAATTGAACTTGAATTTAATTCATGTGACAAAGATTTGATTTAAACAAAACCTCGATGTAGGGAACTCCTACAACAGCCCCTATGAGGTCAAATGCAACATACTTGAAAAGGTAACATGATAGTTGTAGAATGCATAGGTGTCTCCTACTTGCGTCTGTGAAGACCTCAATGCAAATAATAATCAGCTTGCAGATTAAAGCAGTAACACTGGCAAGGAATAGTAGAAAACCCGTTAAGTATACAACAGTTCGTAGAAAGACGATAAGTACTAAAAAAGACAGAATTTTTACTATTTGAAATGTATAGTAATTTACACATGAACGAAACATAGAGGGGACAATGGCAATGAATACAACAACACTGACAACTCATAATAAAAGGCTCACCACTACAAACAAATACATCAAACCACCTGAGATTGATGAAAGGTGGATATGATGCAGGAATGATAGCTCTTCTACGAACACTTCCAAGAGGTCGTAGTGAATACAACAGATCCCTGTAAATAAACATGGGCCACTTATGGATAACAATAATGAGTATATCATAAGTACAACGAACCCTTGTGGACACAACTATAAATATCACTTACAACAGCGGTGATTGAGAATTGCAAGTATGTCGGATATGAAGACAACTCGATGAACAAAGAAGGACACCTCACGGCAGAATAGAAGAGATGTTTGAACAAATTCGAACTAAACTTCCTGGTGTTCCAAAATTTCTTCTTGGTCCTATACTTGAGAAGAAAACAATTTTGGCATCCATAAACACTGGAAATGGCAAGTGTGCCTAGATACCTCTATTTTATTTTGAAGGATAATTATTTGGTTATGGATGTTACATCCTGTAGAAGTTTGATACACTGTAGACCTTGAAAAGAGTTCTTTTCAAGGCGACGATCACAAATTCCAAAAAGGACCTCCCGGTGAACGAGAAAAGAGGAGTCAACATCAGGATGATGAGGTGCCTCATGACATTCAGATAATAATGCCACCGGATCTGCAACACTCGTGCAAGCAGACAGAAGACGTCTATGAGCTTTTAAATATAATATTGCATTCAAATAATGGTTGCCTGCTCAATTGATCAAAATTAAATATATAAAAATTCCCCCGCACATACACTGTAGTTTGTATATACATAGGTACACAAAAAGGGCAAGTACAATCATAACACCCGCATGGGCCCCGGTAAGCATGTTATTGGTACACATGTGATGTTCAGGAATATTGTGCGGGTCAGTAAATAAACTAAAGTTCGAGCTTGATCCTTCTATGCAGGTAGATAAGAGTTGACACGGCTCGAACCATTAAAAAAACATATTATCGTGAGGTCGATCAGGATATTTATTTTATATATTCATATTAGGCCTTCAAGGCATTCAATCAAGAAAATTCACAAACAAAGGCATAAAACCTACGAAACTCGATCCTCTGTCGACAACTCGATAGAGTTGACAAGGTTCATCAACAAAATGTAAATATTTATAAATGAAAAAACCCCACACACCCCGATGATGGCCCTATTGAATGTGAATCTCAGTAGGAGGGATTAATATCAAATATTTCAAAATGCCCTCAAACTCCACAAAATTCAAATATCTTCAAGTGACCCCAAAGTACACCTCGATGATGGCCGTGTTGAACAAAAATCTCAACCGGAGGGGTTTAATTCTAAGTATTCAAATGATTTCCAAGCCCCGCTTGTAGCCCAAATACTTACGAGCCTCCAAAAATGTCAAACATCCCAAAATCATCTAAGTCTAAAATATTTAAAATTGAAAATCAACCATCAACCACTTAAAGCAAAACTCATCCACCCTCTGCAATAGTTTGTCGTGGTGAACAAATTAAAATTTACTTTAGCTCACAAAGAGCTAATATCCGATCGAGAATATCACTAAGATCCATTCTCAAATAATCTCCTGCCAATAAAGATGTGTTATGTGTCCTCTAACTGGCGGTTTTGCCGCTAAATGGCACCATATGAAAAACGATTATGACTCGGGCCCTCTGAATCGAGTGCTTTTGCCACTAAATGATACCACGAAATATCGGTTATGACCATAGTCAATATGTTCCTTAGTGGCATCAAATCCTTGAGACATGAATCAATAGGATATAATTGATAAGGCACAAAGCCCTCTGTTAGCTAAGGTGAATTCAAATTTGTCCCCTTAGACAACCATTCACCCCAAATCTATAAAGTTCTCTTGAACGAAGCAACTCATGGCTGCCGACAAGGATCCTTCTTTCATATTGGGTAGACTATCTTCTCTGATTAAGTAGACCAGGGACCACAATGGCCCGGGACGATGGAACCATGGGATCTTGATCGGGTCCATCATCCATTCCCCCACCATCCGCTTTAAGTACAAAATGATGAAATTTTTAATTTTAAATATCAAACCTTCAAAATTTTAACATCCCGAACCCATGCTGCTACAATACGCTTGATACTACGTGTCTATGGATATAATGTAACTGATTGACGACTAGCCTTAATCAAAAGTTCTCTCTAGTGAGCGGGAGGGGTAATTAACTATAGGGGCTTGCGCCTATAGGAAATCAGAACTCAATTCATAAAATCCTCTCAAAATGAGGGTGAAATCTCTGGGTAGTTTTTTATCTACAAACCCATCTGCCTTCCCAAAATTTACCCCGGAACTTAAATCCATTAAAACTCCCCCCAAAGAAAAAGCAAAGTCGGCGGTGGCTGGGGCCGAATTTTCAGAGTCCATAATCTACAAGTACTTCCTATCAAATTGGTATGAGAGCATGTCGATCAAAGGGGAACCAACTGCTAGAAGGAAAGTGAAAGATTTGGAGGGAGAACTTGGGCAACTCAAAGCAAATTTTGAGAAAACGATGGCTGATTTTCAAAGTCAGATTGCATCAGTCATTGAAAAGATGGATGAAAAGTTCGACGTGGTGGAAGATATGTTGAAGAAATTATTTGAAGTCAAAACCAAACCGATGACAACGGAAGCAAAGGAAACTACCGGCGGCCATGGAAGAGATGGGAACCCTAGTACGTTTAGGGGAAGGGAAAAGCCAGAAGTAGAGATCCTGAAGGGAGAATACGGAATGCCTCCTCTAAAATCACTTTCCAGGGAGAAGATGAGCATTGGCTATGCAAGAAGAGGTGCTAAATTTATAAGGAGAGTGCATAATTTCAATCATCGGAGTGCTGAATTTGAAAGAAGAAGAGGGGAATTTGATGAATGGGGTTGGCATGATCGCCAGAGGGAAGATCACGACAATTGGGGAGCACCGCTGCTTCGAGGAATGGGAGCTTATGGAGGATTTAGGGGAAACGGGTGTGACCTGAGAGTGAGAAAATTGAAGATGTCAATCTTTGCGGGGGAATATGTGCACGGATGGATCTACAAGGTAGAAAGATATTTCGTCGTCAATGGGCTGACAGAGGAGAGACTGACTGTGGCAGGCCTATGCTTAGAAGGGAAGGAGACTTCTATGAGAGACATGTGACGACCCATATGGAGTTGGAGAGAGTTCAAGGATTGTTTGGTAGAATATTTCCGAATTGGCTAGGGATGAGACTTCTACAAGCAATTCTTCACCTTGACACAGGAGGGTCCAGTGACGGAGTACCAGAAGATATTCGAGTACCTTGCTAGCAGATTGGACTGCCTTTCTGAGACAGTGCTAAAGGAAAAATTCATGAAGGGATTGACACCAGAGATCCGAGCAGCAATTAAAGTAATGAGGCATCGTGACTTAGGAGAGGCTATGGAGCTAGCTCAATTGGTAGAAGATCATATGCACATGGATGAAGAGACAGGAGACAACAACTCAAGCTAGTAAAGGATGACCACCACCTTATTGAAATCCAAGGAGCCAACACTGAAGACTCTTTGGGGGACTTCGAAGGAAAAGACTGCAGGAGGAAGGCCTAAGGACAACTTCAAGAAGCTCACAGAGAGAATTACAAGAGAAGAGGGCGAAGGGGCTTTGTTTCAGATGTGACGAGAGATATACGCCGGGGCACAGGTGTAATGATCAAATTCTTCAGGTAATTACCATTTGTGATGAAGAAGGAATGTAGGTTGTCGTCTTTCCACCTTGCGGACAAGGTAGATCTTTGGGAGGGGAGTATTGTTAGACAGGTACAGCTGGTCCACGGGATCGGACCGAGGCGGAACATACGCCTCTTTCGGTAGTCGACCGCACCGCAAGTGCCAAACGATCATTTTAGGAAGGTTTTTTTAGGATTTTGGGAGGGAAGTTTGAATGTAGGGACTGTTTAAGGATTTCCTTTTGATTTTTACGCATTAAACAGTTTATTTTCCTAGGGTTAGGGTATCTTGAATTTGGCTGAAATTTGAGATCTCTTATATTTAGGTTTTCCTTTGGGCTCTAGCGGCGTCTAGAGATTTGTGAGAGGTCGATCCTCCTCTCGAATAGAGAATCAATTGTATCTTGTTATTTTTCGTTTCCCTTTTATCAAATAATACAAATTATCTATTATTTTTGTAATTTTGTGTGGATTTTGGTAGAGAAAGCTCACTGTTTTTCGAAGATTGATAGAAAATACTTGAGATCTACAAGTACTTCCTATCAGTGTCCTCCTATGGCACTACCATAGAACTCCCGCAGCAAGTGGGATACATATGAAAATGTCCTCGACATCACCATTCACGCCTAGTATAACAATCTCTAACCAACTAAGGTATAGCCTGGATGGTTATCCATTTTCCCCTATAAATCTCTCTTGATTTTCTCCAGTCCTTCATCTTGCTGGTGTTCCCTTCTCAAAGCCTCCAGTTCTCAACTAAGGAAAGAAATAGTGACATCATGTGGGGCTTCGCCTCAATGTTTTGAGATTTTAGTTTTTTTTACTTAAGAGGTTTCATAATCTCCCTCATTTAAGTAACTGACTACCTCATCAGCATCTATATCCCAGAATTATCCACCAGGTAGATAGTATTCTAAAGGTAGCCTCTATTAGTTCAAGTGGTGACTCCCGCCATGAAGCACTGTGACTCCAGCCATAAAGCACTTTGTCTCATATAGGGTTCAAGAGGTGGCTCCCATAGTATATCATTTTGTCTTGCATGACACTTAATTCCCATCTTCCAGCTTGTCTATTGCTCTGATACCAATTTGTAACAGCTCACACTCTTAACTATCGAGACATTGTCCGTTTTGGCCAAAGAGCCTCATAATTTTGTCCTGTTTATGTAACTTTACAGGAGGTAACCCATCCAAGGATTTCTCTGGAATGAGTATGCTTAATTGTGGAGTTTTTTAAATGAAATTACAACCATTACACTAAAATATGCCTCGATATTTTAAGAGTTTAGCTTCTTTTATTTAAGGGATTTCACACACCTGAATAACCCATCTGCAGCCTTGTTTGCTATCCTCGGTTTATATTGAATCTTGAAATCATAACCCATTAGTTTTGAAAGCCACCCCTAATGCTCCTCTGTAGCCCTCTTTGTTCCAAAAGAAACTTTAAGCTTCAATTATAAAATGTGCTCGATTATGTTTTAATTATTGCAATGTAATGAAATATATGTTTATATGATTGAATCAGGTCTTATTAAACAGTTTAGATATTAAAAATGTATGTTAAGAGATATAATGGGCCAAAATCATTTGAGATTCTTTCTATGATTGAAAATCTAAATCTAAAAAACTCTTAAAAAAATTGTTTGCTTGGAGTTATAAAGGGCCAGAATCCATTGAGATTTTATTTAAAATAGGAGAAAATTCTACTGGGTGCCATAAGAGGCAAGAAGTTTTTGAAATTTTGTCTGGTATTTATCTGTCCGATATTATTTATGATACGAACTGTTCTGAGATATGAATTTTAGTTTATTCATATGTTCGGTATTATTATATGAATGTTTAGTTGACAGCTATGTGTAAGACCCGTAATATGCTTAAGGGTGCGTTTGGGACTACTGCAGCTGTCGGTAAAGTAGGTTACAAAATTGTTGTATAGAAAGTTGCTTTCAAAAATTGCTGTACAAAAATCATTATATTATGTTTGGGAAGTATAACTGTTAAAATGCTGTGCTGCAGCTGTATGCGAATAAATTACTTTTATACCCTGATATATTGAGATGAAAAAAAAATGTAAATGTCAATCTCTAACTAGAACTTTGGAAGCAATCAGCCGCTTCTCCACGCCATAGTTGACCGCGATTATTATAGCGGAGCAGGACCCAATCATCAGATTAATAAATTAATTAGTTGTTTTCAAAAGAATAATAGTAATGAACTAATCGTTCTCGAACTCTGGTCTGGTTGAAAAGAGCAACACGAAAATCAGAACAGTTCCCTCTGTCAAGCTTTAGAAGGAGGAAAGCATCAAGGAGGAATAAAGGTCCTCAGCTATAAAAACAAACAGAGAGACTTCCTCTCATATTAGATCTCTGCTGCGTTTTGCCCTAGAAACACTGTTCAGAGCTACCCTTCTTGGAAGCAATCAGCCGCTTCTCCACGCCATAGTTGACCGCGATTATTATAGCAGAGGAGTGATTATGCCGGCGAGAACCGGCCCTCCCTCGCTGCTTCCGACATTCCAATTTGCTTCGTTGCTCATCCACGAACAGTGTCAGATAGCGACGGCGACGACGACTGCGACGGCGACGGAGACGATAACTTATGGGGAGGTCCGCCGTAGGAAGCTAGAAGAGAACAAGAAAAAGCTGAAGCGAGCACGACTGTGCTCAAGAGATTTTTCGCATTTCGCGACCTTCCGGATTTGCTCCTCTGTTGCTTGATCAACAAAGGCAGGAGCCTCACGGTGGATAGGAAGGAAGTAAATGGCCTTTATTTGCTCTCCAATAACATTCATGAACAGCCAAAGGATCTCACGTGAAGCCATGTCAAGGGAGAGCTCGAGGAAGATGACGGTGGTAGTCGCGAATATTTGCAGGGGATTTTCGTCATTTTTTTCCGGAAAGCAGCGGACCGCGGGAGAGAGTGTAAGGTCGCGGGAAGCAATTACACGCCGCGAATTTTTTCTGCCGCTGTTGTGCCGCGATGCCCCAAACAACAATTTCACAACTTTTTATAAAGTAAAGCAAGAGTGCCGCCGTCCCAAACGAGCCCTAAGTTATCAGATAAAGTGCTTTCTTAAATGTCTGTTAAATAGATTAATATTAAATAGATAAAATTTATTATAAATGTCTATAGTAAATGTTAAATAACTTATTTAATTTTACTAAACAGTTAATTCAATTTTAAGTTAAAATTGTATAACTATTGATAATTGAATTACTGTTTAGTAATTATTGATATTTATTTTAGGTAATAAATACAATTAAATTAAATATTTAACTGATTATGAAAAGGTGCAACTTTTGGCTTTAAAGAGTTTGATAAACAATAGTTTTGTGTGGGGCCTCTCATAACTTCCCTTATCTGATAGAGATTTCCTCAATTAAACAGTTACTGAATGTTATTAAAGCACGGCATAGTGCATTAGGGAGGAGTACAGCACAGAAAAATTTCGGATCCGGCGTTCTGCAGGAGAAGTATCGGTATAGTGCTATCTTGTGAAGATATTGGTACAATACAGTGAAATAATGATGGCATAGTGCTTGAATTGTAAAAGAAATCGTCATTGTGCAAAGCAGAAAACAACCATAAGCGGAATGGTTGAGTTTTGGCAGTAGAAGTCTTGTTGTCCAGTTCGACATTGTGCAGAGAA
This sequence comes from Dendrobium catenatum, assembly GCF_001605985.2. Taxonomy (NCBI): domain Eukaryota; kingdom Viridiplantae; phylum Streptophyta; class Magnoliopsida; order Asparagales; family Orchidaceae; genus Dendrobium; species Dendrobium catenatum. The sequence goes on along the minus strand of NW_021319846.1, from coordinate 183,002 downwards.
CGGACGAAAACTTCGCAGAATTTTCTATAGAAAAGGCGAAGGAGTTCCAGATCTGTGCAGGAATTACTGTAGCCAATTCGCTACAGTGCCGCGCACACTGAATTTCTGTGCGGTACAGTTGGTAGCCGAGTGGACGCAGTGAAAATTTTTTAAAAAGGTTTGGAGGAGTATTCAGCACTTTCTAGGCGGTATAAGTAGAAGGAACAATAAATCTAGAGTAAGAAGCAAATGAAAGTTGAGATGAATGGAAAGAATAAGAAGTATTGGAAGAAAGAAGGATATAGATGCAGAGAGGAGAATTTAAGATAGTTTATCAAAGGAAGAGGATATATGGTGTAGAATTGGAAGAGGTAGTTCGTCAAAGAGGTAAGTTTTGCAATTATAAATTAAAAGTAAATGTTAGAAACTCTTGATGCATACAGTGTCAATTGATTCGGTTGAAATGTTAATTGTGTCAAGATAATTCCAATTATGAATTATGAAAATGCATCTCTTATAAATTTTATGAATAAACAAATTCATATCGATAGGAATACTTGCAAATGGAAATCAATAAAGCATGTTTGTTTAATGTAATGAAATTGAGTATACTTCCAAGTTCTCATATATGATTGACCACTTGCATATATATATCATTGAAGTTTAACTTGACATTCATGATGATTAGTATAATGTTTTTCTAGTTGATTATAAATTGAAAAGAGCTCATTAAATTCATGTTGCCAGCATATCCTGCCATGCAAATATTAAGAGATAAATTCTTATGAAATTTTGTACATATGATAAGTCAAGCATAAATTATGAATATGTGAGGTGTACTGAATATCCATTTAAAGTAAAGTTTTTGGCTATAAAAAAAATGCATAACTTATAATATCAGGAGAGGCAAAAGGGTCCTCATGTAAACTGCATTGTAAGTGGGGCAAAAGAGATCCCAAAGATATGTTACCTGCATAGCAGGTGGGGCAAAAGGGACCCCAGAGATATATTGCCTGCATAGCTGGTGGGGCAAAAGGGACCCTTAAAGAGGCAAAAGGGACCTATATGTAATTCAATGGCGATAATGTCAGGTTTACTTGAACTCCATTGAATATTTTTATGAAAAAAAAGTCAAATCTTTTTATGACTAAAATTGATATTTAGTATGAATTTAAGAGAAAATAGAGGTGAATGCCCAACGGGATTTTATGATGTATTCTCAAATTTGTTTAACTTTCATTTATGTTTTCAATGTTATGAATGTTTTAATCATGCATGTATAAATGTTATTTAAAATTTCATAACTTATGGAGCCTCATAGCTCACCAGTTCACTTCTTACTGGCTGTTATTACAAGAAAAGGAAAAGAAAAGATCGATGCTGACTAAGATATAAGTATTTAAATTTATATGCTGGTTCTCAATTTGTGTGTAAGACTATACTAAAGGTATGGAAACATTCCAATGCAAGATTTATTTGGTTTTCTTTAGTGACTATGTAATTATGTCTTTATTGAAATTTTCAATTATTAGATTCTTCCGTTTGATGAGATGGATAATAACTGTTGGATGCTTTATAAAGAATTTTAAAAAGTTCAAAAGTATAGTATTCAAAAAATGATGAAATTGTTATGTTTATGTTAGTAATACTCTCAGTACTGTTAGGGGGTACTGTGGGGTATTACACTATGCTCCTTTACTTTGCTCGGCACAGTGATTTATTATACTACACTTTGAAAATATTTGAAAATTTAGATCGGTGTTTGTGATTTGCTAAGCTGTTGTAGCTCACTCTGATTTTGCATTCTATTTTTAAGATCTGAGAAAGGAAAATAGCCTTTTAAATAACAGCTCAAGATCTGATCGAAGTTAATAGGTATTTCATTTGTTGATTTTTGTATAGTCATGAGCAAATTATTATTCAATTTTCTGGCTTCTATTCATAGCCATATATTATCGTGTATATATATTTACATGAAATGAATGAAATCTTCTTGATTAGTTTATTTATAATACTTTTTATATTTTTAGTAGCTCTATAGTCTATTTAAATGCTTCAAATTTTAAATTAAAAGAAAAAATCTAAAACATTTCCAAAACTAGATCTTGGGGTTTTCTGGTTACAGCTCAACACGATAGGAATGTTGTTAGGTTGGGTTATGACATGGATAAACTATAACATAAGATCGATTCATCATATCATCCCCATAAATCTTCCCATCAACCTTGGATTGAATTTATTCTGAAACTTTTATTGTAACTTAAAAGCTAACCACTTTTGTTTCCCCTAAACACAATTCTCAACCACATGTTAGTATAAAATTAGAGTAGTTACTCTTAAAGTTCCACTACAACAGCAACAAGCCTTTATCCCACTATGTAGAGTCAACTAAATAAATCTTTTTTCTCCATTATATCTTATTAAGAGTTAAATTCTTATTTAAATCTAATAAAGAAATGTCATATCTAATATTTTATTTCCAGGTTTTTTTATGTCAACCTCTACTTTCATAAGTTAAATCTAATACATCTACTTTCCTAACCGGGTCATTTGAAGGCCGCCGTTTTATGTGACCCAACTAGCTAAGGCGGCTCTCCCTAGTCTTATCTTCCACTGGAACTACTCCAACCTTTTCACATATATGCTCATTTTGTATCATATCTCTAAGAGTAAAACCACTCATCCACCTAAGCATCCTCATCTCTGCAACAGTTAACTTAATATTATGCTTCTCTATTAAAGTCAAACATTCTACACCATAAAGCATTGTAGGTCTAACTGTCATCTTATAGAATTTTCCCTTAAGTTTGAGGGGGACTTTTCTTTCACACAACAAGCCCGATGCATTCCTCCACTTCAACCATCCAACTTGAATTCTACTAATAATATCCCCATATATTTCACCATCACTCTGAACAATAGACCTAAGATATCGAAAATGTGTACTCTTATTAATAACTTGATCGCCCAAAGTCACAATCCCCATTAGACAAGCCGGAACAACAAGACAGACTCTAATCAAAGAAAGAAACCCTAACTTGACTTATCAAATCAGTAATGAACTTCGAGCAAAACAAAGGGCGTAGCTCTCATGCCAGATGCAGGAATCTAAATGAGGGGGGAGGCTTTCGAATAGTCAATATATATGCCTGGTCCTGAGAAATCCTGACTTCACGGAAATAAGGAAAGCATTTATTTCACTTGCCCATCTATTATTACTAAAACTATAATCCAAATATTCAATTTTAGATCTACTCAAACTAAAGCCATTAGTCCTTTAAGGTTAACCTCCATTATTCAAGTTTACCTGCAACATAGTCCACTAACTAAATTTATTTGCCTTCCAATGCATCTTTACAAACCTCAAGGACCTTAATATCACCATATATATATGTCCTGCATCACTAAAAGTACTTAAAAGATATTAGATTTTTCTGCATATCTAAGCATGCCCAATTTCGACCAATGTCTTGATTAGACCATCATGAGTCTTCAACATCAAAATGTCAAAACTAACATCTTCCATGCCACATTGTTGCGTGTATAGATATAACTAACATATGATTCATAAGTGAAGAAGAACTCTTTGTCACGACACATGAACAAATTAAGTTAAGAATCCATTGGTCACATCTTAATCCAGCAATCACGTGAAGAACATTACTAAAATATGTATCTTACAAAGTTGCATCTATATTAGCATCTAAATACTTGCATTCTTTGCGGTTAACTTTTGTTTGATGTTTTTTCCTCTTCAATGCAAAACATTCTCTATTGATGTGTCATTGCTTATATTCGAAACAAGTCATGCTCTAGTACCTCTAATAAACTTGCTTCTTTTATAAACAGCTATAGAATCCTTCTCAAAAGGTTTTCCCGTAACCTTAAATCACTTAACCTATTGCTCTTCATCTATACCCTCAAGCAAAGAAATATCATCTTTTAAGAGTAATAAATTCTTAACATATAAGTAAGTGTATCTCTCTCATACAAATGGAAGAGAAGATAACAAAAGATAATAATATCAGGAGTTGATTATCAACATCAATAATCACATTAATATTCAATTAGAAAAGAATAATTGCATTAAACTGATTTAGAACTGATTTATTAGGTCCACGCAAGTTTTATATCTAAAGCTTTCAAGCCAATATAAACTTGGAAACTACAAGAATCCAAATCAAAATGCTTATTCAAAATTCTCTTAAACTTGGGTGGTGAACAAAAACAATCACCAATTAACTTTGCTCTTCTTTCAGAATTTTTTTTGGAATGATGTTAATTGTAATAAAATTCCTCATTTTTTATCTTTGTTAAATGAGGAATTTGGTTGTAATTAGTTGCTTTAATAAAATTGCTTTATGCATTCTCTTAAAAAAAAAAAAAAAAAAAAAGAACAAAAACAATCACCAACTAAATCTAGATATAATAAAATCTCTATAAAGGTTGAGGGCAACAATGCACAAGAAAATTTCTTATAAATCCTAGAGAAATTGAGAGAAAATTTCTTATAAATCCTAGAGAAATTGAGAAAATAATATTATCAAAATTAAGAGAGACAAAGGAATCCTTGTTGGATTAACATTATGATATCTCTTAGATTTTTCTCCCATAAAGAAATAACAAAAAAGCCTCTTTTCAAATTATTTTCATTAGTTATTTTAACATCAAAACATCTCATATATATTGGCAAAGAAGACATTTGGAATGATATTAAAAGGCTTAAAATATATTCCCCCAAAACCATCCCAAACGAGCAATCAGCCTTAAAGTATAGAAAAACAGTTGTTAGCAATTTATGCATGTTACTTGACTAATTTGCACGTGTAAGGACCCTTCATGCACATGCCAGAGCCACTCTAATTTAGGCACACATGAATCAAGCTACGAGTATAACCGAGTCAAACAAACTCGTGAGCATGCTAGGGCTCGGCTTAACGCATGAACTAACAAACTTGAGCTAACTCTGACTCAATTTGTTAGCTTGTGAGCCACCTAGTTTAAAAAATGTTAATATAAATTAAACATAAAATATCTTTTAATTATATAGTTAAAATACAAAATCATTAAAAGTATTAAGAAAATAAATCTCAAATTCCTACATCAAAGGGGTTTTTTTATCATTTCTCCTTTAATTTTTCATTTTTCTAATTATTTTATAATAGTAGATACTTAAATCAAAATTATTTTCTCCTTTTCATAGCAAATGAATCAACTGACGAGCAAACTTAAACTTATAATATTGAGCTCAAGCCCAAACTCAAATTTGATTATTTAATCAACGCAAGCTCAAGCAAGGGATGGCTAAAGCTCGATTCAACTCATTTACACTCCTAAATCAAGTGATGTCGTGGAAAGAAAAGTAATTAAATGGATATTATAAATATATAAATTGCTAGCTAAGTTTACTTTCAAATTGCATGTAAACTACTCAACGAATATGTAATAATCTGCTTAACTGGTTCAGCCGAACGAATCAAATCAAGCTGAGCGAGTGAGTGCAGAAAAGATTAGCGGTCGAACGCAAGTAAGCATGAGAGAAGCATGCAAATAGTAAGGGGTGGTGATCGTGGCTTTTGGGGTGGAATCAAATGTGACACATTACATGAGTAAAACCTAATTCGCTCAATTTGGGAGAGTTGAAGGCAAATATTGGTTTCATATTCAACGAAGGAGAAAGAGGAGAAGACAAGGAAGTCGGGTTTAACTCAGGTTGGAAGATTCAAGGGCAGAAGTTCATGCTAGACGTATTTGAAGAAGAGAATAAAAGTTTATGCAGTTCATAAGTTTGATCGACAACAAAAAAGGAGTTCTTTGGGTTTCAAATTCAACAAAGGAGAACGATGAGATCATGCTCGACCGCTAGAAAAAAGAAGAAGAAAGTGTTCAACTATGCATTACTATTCGATTGTACGGAAGATGTGTACGAGTATTGTTCGTTTGAGTTGGCATTGGCTTAGAGCAATTTTTGTGAATTTGGGAAGGGAGGAGGAGCATGATCGTGCAATGGAATGCCTGCAGGATTGATATTTGACATAGAAGGGGAATAGAGCAATTTTGCCATGATCAATGAAAGATAAAGTATTGATGACTAATCAGTAGGTTCAAGTGGAAATTGAGAAAGTTTAAAGATTTTCAAGTCAAAGAATTAAAAGAAGAAATTGGGTAAGAAATTTTTCTTTTGGTGAAAAGAGAGATTTATGACTTCAATGTGAGTTAATTAACTTGTGCAATGGTGTTTGACAGTGAAGAAAATGAGGATAGATCAAATTGTGTGATTTCGTGTGACGAAGATCAAGAATAATCAAAGGTAAGTAATGCAATTTATTTACATATCATTTTGATCATTTCATGTAATATATTAAGCAATATAAATATGACTTAAGAATGTGAAGGCATTCAGCATTGTCTTTGACAATGTATGATGCGTTTGACATTGCCCTGGACGCTCTATATCTCCGACATTAATTTTCATGTTGTTTACACTTTAATGTTGTTTTAAGTAGTGGTAAAATTGAGTATAATGAAGGAAGAGCATTGAAGCAAGCAACCGTGTTATCGGAGAAAATTTAAGGAGTTAATTATGTCATAGGAAATTTAACGTAAATATAGTTATAGATTAGTTACATTAATTGATATAATTATATCCATGATGGTTATGATGCGCATTAAGGAAGGCCAAGTAAAAACTTAAAGAACTAGAAAGTGAAGTTTTGCCCTTTGAAAATAAAGTGAGTGGGGTATTACATTTTATTTTATAGCACCCACAATTCTATGATTAATGCAATACATTGATTGGTATTGTATTGTCTGTATACTTGCTAAATTTAGTAAAGATAATTAATATTAAAATGAAAAAATCAAATGACTTGTATTACACTATTATACAAATTAAATGTCATATCACATGGAAGTTGATATGTATATATACAACAATAACAACATCAAGCCTTTGTCCACGTACGTGGGGTTGGCTACATGAATCCTTTTTTACCATTATGTCCTATTAAAAGTCAAATTCTCATTTAAATCTAATAAAGAAATATCATTTCTAATATTTTCTAACCAAGTCTTTTTAGGTCTACCCTACCTTTCTTAACATAAGTTAAATCTAATAACTCAACTTTCCTAACCAAGTCATCGGAAGGCCTCCGTTTAATGTGACAAAAACATCTAAGGCGACTCTCTCTAATCATATCTTCCACTGCAGCTACTCCAACCTTTTGACGTATATGCTCATTTCATATCCTATCTCTAAGGGTAAAGCCACTCATCCACCTAAGCATCCTCATCTCTGCAATACTTAACTTAGTATTATGCTTCTCTTTTAATGGCCAACATTTGGCACCATAAAGCATTGCACGTCTCACCACCATCTTACAGAATTTTTCCTTAAGTTTGAGTTGGAATTTTCTATCACACAACAAACCCGATGCATTCCTCCACTTCAACCATCAAACTTGAATTTTCCTGATAATCTTCAGATTTATTTCACCATCACTCTGAACAAGAGATCCAAGAAAGCTAAAATGTGTACTCTTATTAATGACTTGGTCGCCCAAAGTCATAATCCCCTCACTAGGTTTATTGCTACTAAAATTGCACTCCATATATTCAGTTTTAGATCTACTCATGTGAAAATCATTAAACTCTAAGGTTGACCTCCATAATTCAAGTTTACCTTCAACTCCCTCTCTAGTATTATCAAGAAGAAGAATATCATCAACAAAAAGCATAAACCAAGGTACATCCTCTTACAAATATCTAGTGAGAACATCCATGACTAAAGCAAAAAGATATGGGGTTAAGGTTAATCCTTAATGTAATCCAACCAAAATAAGAAAATACTGGTCAAACCAACTTGTGTTTGAACACAAGTAATAGCTCCTGCATACATATCATTAATGATTTGAATATAAGCGTTATTAACTCCTTTCTTTTCAAGAACTTTCCATAACACTTCTCTTGGAACTTTATCATATGCTTTTTCTAAGTCAATAAATATTATATGTAGATCCTCCTTATTCTCTCTATATTTCTCCATCAAACCTCTCGATAAATGTATGGCTTCCATAATAGACCTACCAAGCATGAATCCAAATTGATTTTGAGAAACATTAGTTTTACGCTGCAACCTACGCTCCATAAGTTGCTCCCAAAGTTTTAAAGTATGACACATTAACTTAATTCCTCTATAATTCCCACATTCCAGTGCATCACCTTTACTCTTAAAAATACGAATTAACACAATCATTCTCCACTCATATGGCATTTTTTCAGTCTTCAAAACAATATTAAAAGTTTAGTAAACCAAGAAATTTCTTCATCTCCTAAGCATTTCCACACCTCTATTGGAATATCATCAGGTACAAAAGCATTTCCACACTTCATTTCATTTAAAGCCACTCTAACTTCGGTATTACTAATACGTTGATAAAAATAAAAATTTATTTTCATTTAGGGTGCTAACGTCAATCATATTTTTCATTAAAATGTTTAGCAAAATATATCAACCACCTTTGTTGAATATCATCTTATAAGAAAAGTACTTTTTTATCTTCATCTTTAATATACTTCACTTGAACGAAATCACTATTCATATCTTTGTTTGGCTAATTTACTTGCGAGCCTCTTTCTAACATTTATATTATCAGAATTTTTATATTTAAACAAATGTTTATGACAAATCTTCATATTTTTTATCTTTTATTGCACATTAGGATTCCACCACCAACTATTTTTACTATTAGAAGCTTTTCCCTTAGAAACTTCAAGCATATCTTTTGAAATATTATTAATATCACTAGCCACTTTTTTCCACAGAACATTAGCATCCTCATGCACAAAAAAATCTTAAGATCTAAAATCTTATAATAAAAAATGCTTTCGTTAATATTCTTAAAATGCCCCATCTAATCTATAATATCATGTTACTTTATTTTTTTTAATTTTCTTCTCTTTTATCTAAAAGTTCAAAATTAATAATCGATGTTGGGTACATAAATTTTCACCCATAATAACTTTACAATCTTTGCAATCTAAACAATCTAAATTTCTTATAAGAAAATAATCAATCTACGTTTTAATATATCCATTTATATAAGTGATAAGATGCTCATCTCTTTTCTTAAATAAAATATTAGTTATTAAAAAATCATAAGCTAAACAAAAATCTAATATAATCTTATCACCTTCATTTGTCATTCCAAACTCATGGTCATCATGAATGTTTTAAAATCATATATCTCTCTACCAACATGCTCATTTAAATCTCCTCCAATGAAAACATTTTCTTCAAGTGGTCTCTTTTGTATTAATTCTTCTAAATCATTCTAAAATTTTAAATTTGAACCCATATCCAAACATACTTGAGAAGTATAAACACTTATAATATTAACAATCTTAGCATCAACAACAATCTTAAAAGCTATAATTTTATTTCCAATTTTTTTTAATTTTTATAACATTATCTTTCAAATTCTTATCTATAATCACACCTGCACCATTTCTAGTATGACTCCTACCTGAAAACTATAGTTTATATCATAACTTATCAATCTTCTTAGCCTTCTCTCCAACCCATTTAGTTTCCTAAATGCACAGAATACTTATCTTCGTATGAATTATAATATCTATTTATTCTATTAATTTTCCTATAAGGGAACCTATATTCAAGTTTCTATCCTAATTTTAGTTTCATGGACTAGCTTATTTGCCCACATTCGTCCATGATGTGAAAACCCTTGCCTATTTAACACTGCACCCGGGCACCAGTGCAACAGCCCATGCACACTTGTAGCTATATTCAGGCCATACAGTGTGTCTCTTCTAAGGGATTAACATAATCTTTTAAGGGATTCATGTAAAATACAAGAGTTCTCCCTCATATCATATTGGTTGGGGAAGCAATATAACTGTGCAAGCAAAATGCAAAAGATTGGAAATGAAAATGAAAATGATTGTATCTTCATTGCTATAAAATTTTAGATGATAATCCTAAAAAAATTACTTATTAAAAAGTTAAAAAATTGAAAATTGATATATTAAAGAATATTCAAAATTAATAGTGCTTATGATTATGGTTATTTTTAATTTGAAAGGTAAAAGAATAAATCATGACTATTCATGTATTTTTTTATTATTTTATATATTATAGAACTATAATCAACCACTAAGTTTAATGATAAAAATTTAACCCACTTAATTAAATATTTTAGATAAATCTCCAACTCAATAAATGACTAATCGAGAGAGCTAAAGGTGTAGACCAAGAGGTTCAAATGAAAATAGGTAAAAAATGTGTTATATTTATTCAAACTGAAAAATTATGATTAGTGACTATTTCCGATATTAGGAACTCCAAGTATTCGAGCCAAGTCATGATAAAATTAAATAAAATAAAAAATTAAGCTCAAATTCATTAAGTATGACAAAACTTACTTAATTTGTCATAATAAAGATGTTATCAACATAAATAAGAAAATTTAATGATATGTACGAAATAATGAAGTCAATTAAACCTGTCAAACTAGAAAACACAAGAATTAATGAATATCAATGAAACTATTATTAAGCTCAATTTCCTTAATTAAGAAAATAATGATATAATTAACATATAAAGGAAATATTAGCAAATTTGATAAATAAAATAGTAAACTTTGTGTTGACCTGCTGAATTACAAAAAAAAAAAGAAAATCACACATACCTGTCCAGCCACACGCCATCGTGCTCGTAATACCCCGCACGTCCGGTGTCCCATCTCCCACGACTTCGCAAGACTCATTTGAGTCGTTAAATTACCGAAGGAACGAGGCCTTCGGCCGCTGCTTCCTCTCCCAATTTCTCTCGCTCCCGCTCTCCCTCTCACTCGCTGTCAAGAAAATTTCTCCCTCTCGCTGCCTCTCCGACCCCCCTCGTAGTTGAACGACTTTGCTCCTTTGACGATGTTCCCTTCCTCTCCGGTCGGAAGTTCCGACATTTTGATCGGAATAAACAACTGGAGCTCGCTCACTATGAGGAAACTTTCTAGCTTTAGCGTCGCTTCTCAGGCTCCTTTGTTGCAGTTCGACCGCTCCTCCGTCTTTCCCTTCCTGTCGGATCGGAAGTTACCACATTTTGATCGAAAACTACAACTGAAGCTCGCGGCTGAGAAGAAAACATCCTCCCTTTCACGCGGTTTATTCGGCTCCATTAGTGGCTGTTCAACATCGCCTCCTTCGACTTGATCGGAACAATGACGGGAGCTCCTTGTCAGTGAAGATAACTCGATCCCTTTCACGCGCTATCTTGGCCGAACAGAGAGGTAGAGGGAAATAAGAGTTATTTTGTTTTTCTTATTAATTAAAATTAATTTTGATTATAGTTATTTTAATTAATTATAGGTATTATAATTAATTATATTTTATTTTAATTAAACTAATTATAATTAATATTAATTAATTATATTTTATTTTAATTAAACTAATCATAATTAATATTAATTAATTTAATTAAAATTAATCTTAATTAATTATAACCCTTTTTATTATTAATTACAACTAATTATTATTAATTAATTAAAGTTAATTAACATTAATTAGTTTTGATTAATTAAAGTTAAATATAATTAATTATAACTAATTATTTTAATTAATTATAATTAATTATAAATAAACAAAATTAATTAAATATAACTATAATTGACGATTAATTATAAAAAAAGAGCCTCATGAGTTGCCTTGATTTCCGTGCCCTCCACCGCCGGTACACCGGTCCTCCAAGGTATAAATTTCTAACTCAAATCCCGTCCTCGACGCGCTTGACGCGTCGGTGGACCCCCTATACGCGCTCTTGTAGCACGGTAGGAGAGAATCCGGTGCGACATGTGCGACGAGACAAGTAAGCCCTATACACGCGCTTGTAGCGTGGTGGGGACGGTCCTCGGCCTCGACATCGACACCGCTGACGACTGCTACGCAAGGTATGATGTTCTAAAACCCCATTCTCAGCATTTGTAGCGGACCGGGGAACCACCTATACGCTCTTGTAGCACGGTAGGAGGGAGACCAATGCGATGCATACGACGAGGTGGGTAAGCCCTATACACGCTCTTGTAGCGTGGTGGGGAGAGTTATTGGTGTTCTCTTACGGGTACTGTTGAAGGCCCCATACACGCTATTGTAGCGTGGTGGGATGAAAAGATATATGGTCGTCATGTCTAAGGGCACATACCATACACGCTCGAGTAGCGTGGTGTGAAGGCCCAACTCCCCTACTTTCCCCAAAACGGGGGATATGTCGGGGTGCTGCCGAAATTTTCACTGAAATGTACAAAGCCTGAACAATTTGAAGACATCATTTGAGCAACAGTACGGAAGACCTGTACTTGAACAAAAATGCATAGAACTTGAACTAAATGAGCAGAGGACTTGTACGATGAACAGTGGACTTGTGGACCTAAACCTAAATAAAATTTAAATGATTTTTAAATGTCAAAATCAAATGAAATAAAATCAAAACGGAATCAGAAATCAAAATCAATTTGAACATATAATTCAACTTCAGAAGATTTTGAACTCGTACTTGAACTCGGATTATACGACATTAAGCGAGGACTTGCAAACTTGATGAATTCAAGTCTGAATGAAATTGAACTCGGATCCAAACACATACGAGGAATAAAGCTTGAATCACACGCGAGGGAACTCAAAGAACATTTGTGCGGTCAATGGTGACTCAATATCAGATGAAATACATTGATCCTAGTAAACAAATGTGACTAAGACACACTACAAGAACTCAATGCATGCAAATAAAGAATGTAGTGGACTCTTACAACAGCCTTTATGAGATGGGTGCATTGTACCTGCAAGAATGAAACGCATGGGTGTCTCTCCTACATGCACTATTGGAATCTCCAACACAAGCAATAATGCCTGTAGATTGAGATGGCAAAGCCGACGTTCAATAGTGGAGGACTCGTCTCCTGCAAACAAGTACAATCAGCAAAACCCACCTGAGATTGGTGAAAGGTAAATGTGATGCAAGGACAATGGTTCTCCTACGAATATTTCCAAGAGGTCGTAGTAGATACAATAGTCCCCACAAAGTCAATGAATTATACTTATAAGAAGCAACGGACAGTTGTAAGGTGTACGAGTCCTACCCATATATAGCAATCAAAGATTCGTCCCTACAAGCAAGATCAAATACATCAAAGCAAACCACCTGAGATTAGTGAAAGGTGGATATGGTGCAAGGACAATGGTTCTTCTACAAATACTTCCAGGAGGTCGTAGTGGAAACAACGATTCCCTGCAAATAAATGCTTGTGGATAACAACAGTGGGTATATTGCAGATACAACGAATCACTGTGGACACAAGTACATATATCACCTATGACAACGGTGATTAAGATATTCAAGTACGTCGGGTACAAGGGCGACTCTATGTACAAAGGACACCTCCTGGCAGAATGGAAGAGATGTTTGAGCAAATTCAAACTAAACTTCCTGGTGTTCCAAAATTCCTTCTTGATCATGTACTCGGGAAGGAAATAATGCTTGCATCCACAAATATCAGAAATAACAAGTCCACTATACTAGTGATCTCAAAAGGAGATCTTTTCAAAGCAGCAGACTTCAAAGTCTAGAAGAAACCTCCCCGGTGAATGAGAAAGGGGGGAGTCAACATCAAGATGAGGAGATGCCTCATAACATCAAGATCATACCGCCACCGGATCCGCAACACACGTACTAGTGGACAGAAGACGTGTATAAGCTCTTAAATAAAAAGTTGTGTGCATCCAAACGATAGTTATATGCACAATTATAATTATTTTAAAGTACCCCTGCACGTGCACTATCAATTGTATACATATAGGTACACTAAAGGGAAAATATAATCTCGGCCCATATGGGCCCCAGCGAGCGTGTTGTAGGAACACACGTGACGTCTATGGATGCTGCGCGGGTCGATAAGTGAATTCAAGTTGGAACCCGATGCTTCCATACGGGTCAATAGAAGTCGACAGGGTTCGAACCAACAAACAAGTATACGGTCGTGACGGCTGGTATATTTATTTTATTGCATTCATATTAGGTCGTCAAGGCCTATAACAATAAGAATTCACTAATAAAGGCACGAAGCCTACGAAACCTGATCCTCCTAAGCAGGTAAATAGGAGTAGACAGGGTTTGAGCCATAAGATAAATATGCGGTCATGATATCGACCGAAATATTTATCTTATACATTCATATTAGGCCTTCAAGGCCTTTAACAAAGAAAATTCACAAAGAATGGCACAAAGCCTATAAAACCCGATCTCCTATCGGTAAGTTGATAGGGTTGAAAAGGTTCAATCAAATGAAAATGATCCAAAACACCCCGATGATGGCCGTGTTGAATGTAAATCTCAACCGGAGGGGTCCATTCACAAATAGTTTCAAATGACTCCCAAAAGTCCAAAATTCAAAATCTCCAAATTTAATCCCAAACTTCAAAATATTTAAAATTGAAATAAATCCATCAACACTTAAAGCAAAATCCAACCACCATTCGCAACAGTTTGCCGAGGTGAATAAATTAAATTTTACTTCATCTCACAAAGAGTCAAATGCCTAGTCGAAAATATCACTAGGATCCATTCTCAAACAATCTCCTGCCAATAAGACATGATACGTGTCTTCTAACCGGCGGTTTTGCCGCCAAATGGCACTGCATGATAAACGGTTATGACCTGGGGCCCTCTGAACCGAGTGATTTTGCCGTCAAATGGCACCACGAAATACCGGTTATGGCCAGAGCCAATACGTTCCTTATTGGCATCAAATCCTTGAGATATGAATCAATAGGATATGATCGATAGGGTATAAAGCCCTCTGTCAGCTAAGGTGGATTCAAATTTGTCCCCTTAGGCAAACAGTCAACCCAGGTCTACAAGGTCCCCTTGGACGAAGCAACCCATGGCTGCCGACAAGGATCCTTCTGTCAGGTTGGGTCGACTACCTCCTCTGACTAAGTAGACCAGGAACCACGATGGTCCGGGACGATGGAACCGTGGGATCTTGATCGGGTCCATCATCCATTCCCCCACCATCCGCTTTAAGTGAAAGATGGTGAAATTTCTATTTTAAATATCAAATTTTCCAAACATCCAAACTCTTCCCAAATTCTTAACTTCCAACCAATTTTCAAATCCAACATTTTCAAATACCAATGTTTATTGCTGCTACTATATGATTGATACTACGTATCTATGGATACAACGTATCTGATCGACGACTAGCCTTAATCGAAAGTTCTCTCTCGTGATCGGGAGGGGTAATTAACCATAGGGACTTGTGCCTATAGGAAACCAGAACTCATATCATAAAGTTCTTGCAAAATGAGGCCGAAATCTCTGGGTAGTGTCTTATCTACAAACACATCTGCCTTTCAAAATTTACCCCGGAACTTATTCCGTTAAAACTCCCTCGCCAAAAGATAAAAGAAAAAGAAAATCAGCGCGGCGGGGAGGCCGGGGCTGAATTTTCGGAGCCCACACTTTGGATCAAATAAATTTGCTACAACATTATATAATTACAATCATAATGATGAGCAAATCAAGGATAAGATCCCTAATAAAATATTGTCCGTATATAAATAAATTTGAAATAAATCAAACAAACAGACAATTAAGCAAATTAAATTCCCAAAAATAATGAAATAATTTTGACACTTTATAGATATTATTTATCTGTGCATCATCCTTACAACCTAGGTAATTTCTAACTCAATCAATTTATAATAAAAATATTTAAGACATATGTGTCCTTCAATTAAAATAATTATAGATGCAATAAGCCAACGACCTAGAACTTCGCTTCTTCCTTCTTGAATTTGTTGAATTAAATATCTTGGGCTTGCCTTCAAGTTGCAAGTGTTCCAAATAAGCCAAGTGAGATCTGTAATCATCTTCATTGTTACCAATAATGAATTACCTATGAGGAAATGTTTAGCAACCACTACATGACACAACACTATTTATTATCATCAAATCACTAATGAGACATATACGTTGCCTAGGCTCATGGGACATCAACATGTTCCTGATTGTGAGATCTCATCTCCTCATTCTTCTAGAATATGGCTATAAACACATTTATGGAAAATAAACTTTTAATCTGAGATCTCATCCCTTGATTCTTCAAGATTGATGTCTTTAAACAACTTTGAGGACACAAACTCTTCTGTTAACTCTTCAGCAACGCATTTTCTTGATCCATAAACATATTCCAACTGTAGGTGAGCATGACTACATACAACTCTCTAACAAAAATAGAAGCAATGATTAGAGCAAGAAGATTTTGAATGAGACAATGTAGGATTTCATAGAATCACACTAGAGAGAAAAAAAAAGTCCTGAAGAACTTCACAATCTAATTCCTTTCTTTTACGGGCCATCAAAATAAAATGACCATGTACTTTATAACTATCTAAGACCCATCACTAAGTAATCTAGAATATCGATGAAAAATATTAATGACCATATATAAAAGGAAAATGTATTATACCATCATCTCGCTCAACAACTCAAATCCTCAAATGAATTAGTCCAACATTACCCATCTGAAGATGTGAGTAAACAGTATCATTACAATTACATGAAAATATGCTCCAACTTGTGTAGTACTTTGATTACGCACATGAACAAAGCTCATTCTTTTTTTATTTTCACCAATGTTGCACCAAATCATACCAATATGTCATAGCTTATGGTGCATAAAGTAGCACAAATCAACAAATCATTGCTTTGAACTAGCAATTACAGTGGCAACAACAATGACACTAAATATCATACCTCCAGCTTTGACAACATCAACAAGATCATCTGTCAAGATAATAGGTATTGATCGAGGCATAGATCCAACTCCCAAAACTTGTGTGTTCTCTTGGATCTTGATCTCTTGGTAATCATGGCATACTATACTATCTGGTATAGATTGGAAACTTGTCCCCTCACAAATTTTAGAATTCTGTAGCAAACATGAGTGTTCAGAAGAACTATAATGAATAGTAATGAAGTACAAAGAAAAATCTATAACTTCCAGAAAATAGAGGACAAAGATCATCCTCACTGAAAATGAAGACAAGAAAGCAAATTTTGTAATTTACAGTTAATAAAGAATTGAATATTTTTTAAAAGGATAAATTAAAAGATCTCTAGTCTTAGCAGAGAATACAGTAACTCGGAATTCCTACTTTTTTTAGTTTAACTGCTTTGTTGGCCATCCAGACAAAACATTGCAATGGCTATACAAATTTTCCCTGATGCTTTTGCTAATGAAGAATATTTATCATCACCAAATGAAAACATTGAACTCTCATCACTAACTTTCTCTAGAAGGGTAATGAGAAAAATGAACAAATAAATACCAGAAGACTATCCTGTAGCTATTCCATTAGTAAATATTGACAAATGCTTAAAGATGAAAAAGTAAGAAATGGAGTTCAAAATTCTTTATAGTGCACGATTATACCAAAAATTTGGTTCTATTTTAAAGAGTTGAAACACAAAATTAGTCTCTCAAAATAGTTGGGGAATATTTTGATCCATCCCAAAGAGTTAGAGACAATTTTGATCATTTTCTCTTTTCTTTATTTTGATTTTAAATAATCAAAAAGAAAGTTAAGGATTATCATTTGTTTGGTTGCAAGACTATGATATTATGCGTTAGCTCCAACTAATTACCTCCACTTACAAGGCCTAGCATTTCCTATATGGGAAGAGTACTAACCCTATATTGAGTTAAATCCTTTGTGAGAGAGGTGTTCGCCTATGAATCAATCAACCATATAATTTAATATTGTTTTGAACAAATTTGTGAATTAATCTTAAAAACTAACTTTGCCGACCACCTTCTATTTTCTTGTGCAAATTTAAATGCTAAGAGCATAAAAAAATTTTACAAGCATAATGAACTCACTTGCATAAATAAAGCATAAAATAACTTCCAAATAATTTTTTTTTTTCAAACGCCTCATAAAGGGGTTTTTTTTTTTTTCTGTTTTTACATATTGTGAAACATATCCTTGAACATCATTCTAACCAAGTCAATCTCTAATAGAAATCACAAATGTTAGGTTCCATGAAAGTAACATGAGAAATCAAAATTTTATTTCAGGAGGCTAGAACCCAATTGACAAAGAGTAAGAGTCAAATGGATGAGATTGTAGACTGCTTTAAAATATATATAATAAATAATAAAGAAAGAACCAAAAGCCTGAGCCATTGTTTTCAAAGAATTGTTTCAAACAGAGAGGCGCAATGCTTTGGAACAACGTATCCATTCAGTGATTTAGTCAATAATAAGGGCAGAAACTGAAGAAGAAGAAGACACATGTTTGTTTTTGTTAGACCGGTCCACTGGACCGGTCAAGCCGGTCCGCACGGGACCGGCCCTTCACAATTTGTCGCGGGATCTCCGCCTCCTGCGGAGATCGAGCGGCCCGACTGCCCAAGTAGAGCATTTTAGGAATGATTTTTTGGGGGATTAAAAGAGAAATTTGAATTTAGGGACTGTTTAGGGAATTCCTTTATATTCATTAAATAGTTGATTTTCCTAGGGTTTGGGTATCCTGAATTTGGCTGAAATTTGAGATCACTTGGATTTCTTTTGGGCTCTAGTGGCATCTAGAGATTGGGAGAGAACGATCCTCCTCTCGAATAGAGGATCAATTGTATCTTGCTATTTTCCATTCCCTTTCATCAAATAATACAAATTATCTACTGTTTTTGTGTTTTTGTGCCGATTTTTGTGAAGAATCCTCGTTGTTTTTTGAAGATTGATAGGAAATACTTGAGAACTTCAAGTGTTTCCTATCAAATTGGTACAGAGCAAGTCTTGTGACCGGTGGAGAGCTATTTTCGGCAAATTCCAACAGCAGCTTTTTTGCCCGGAAAAGGAGGAAGTTGCTGTTTTTTTACTAAGAGGCTGACAGAGAAGGAGATGCAGGAGAGGAGGGCAAAGGGGTTGTGTTTCAGGTGCGAGGAGAAGTATACGCCAGGGCATCGGTGCAAGGCCCGAACTCTTCAGGTTCTCACCATCTGCGATGATAAGGAAAGGGAGGTGAGGATGAGATTGAGGAGAAGCTACACTTGGATCTGGCTAAGGTTTCGTTGAACTCAGTGGTAGGATTCACCACGAATCATACCATGAAGGTGAAGGGGGAGATAGAGGGCAGGGAGGTGATGGTGCTAATTGATAGTGGGGCTACCCACAATTTCATTTCCACTCAGGTTGTTGACCAACTGGGAGTGAAGTTAGTGGACACCGATTGTTATGAAGTGATGATGGGTACAGGGAAGATAGAGAAAGGCCAGGGAATCTGTAGAGTGGTGTTGACCAGCCAGGGGATTCAAATAAGGGAGGACTTTCTCCCACTAGAGTTAGGAAGCACTGATGTCATCCTAGGGATGAAGTGGTTGCAAACTTTGGGAGAAACCAAGGACAATTGGGGAACACTCACGATGGAATTAATGGTGGATGGGAAAAAGGTGATTATAAGGGAAGATGCAAGGCTATCCAAAGCCATGACATCACTTAAGACTAGGGTTAGGAACATACAAGAGGTGGGGTAAGATTATCTGGTGGGACTACATAGGTTGGATGCGATCAGATTGGAGGAGGAAGGGGATGTTTCTCTTTCCATGCAACCCTTGGTTCAGTAATACAGTAAGGTTTTTCAATCACCTCAAGGATGACCATCTCCGCAGGAACACGAGCATATTTCCACCTTGCGGACAAGGTGGATCTTTGGGAGAGTAGTATTGTTAGACCAATCCACTGGACCGGTCCAGCCAATCCGCACTGGACCGGCCCTTCGCAATTTGTCACTCGATCTCCGCCTCCTACAGAGATCGAGCGGCCCGACCGCCCAAGTAGAGCATTTTAGGAAGGATTTTTGGGGGGATTAAGAGAGAATTTTGAATGTAGGGACTATTTAGGGAATTCCTTTTGATTTGTATGCATTAAATAGTTGATTTTCCTAGGGTTTTGGTTTCTTGAATTTGGCTAAAATTTGAGATCTCTTGGATTTCTTTTGGGCTCTAGCAGCGTTTAGAGATTGGGAGAGAACGACCCTCCTCTCGAATAGAGGATCAATTGTAGCTTGCTATTTTTCGTTCTCTTTCATCAAATAATACAAATTATCTACTATTTTTGTGTTTTTGTGCGGATTTTTGTGAAGAATCCTCACTGTTTTCCGAAGATTGATAGGAAATACTTGAGAACTTCAAGTGTTTCCTATCAGTTTTCTCCTTCTTATACTCCTGTTTCCTTTCCTCAATATCCCGCAAACACGTCGTGCCCTACCTGCGTTGAACCCGACCAAATCCCGCACAGCCCACATACATCAAATTACCTTTCATAATAGATTCACAACATCAACGTATTCTGCTCAAATTTGACCAACCATGGATCCAATTGACCAAGTTAATTGTTAATTGGGGCAGGGAGGCCAGTCAGGTCCATTTCACTAGGAGAGATGATTACAGGTGTTCAGAGAAGTTCATGCTCGATTTGAAGTTTAAATGGATGTCACTGAGATGTTAACAGACAATCGAGCTAGCTTGAGTTAACTCAACTGGTCATCTTAGTCAATCACTAATTAAGAGGTTCAGTGATGCTGGATTTGATGTATAAAACTCCTAGTGCAGTGATCTGGAAATAATTTAAGTAATAGGAGCCAATGAACTGGACCAAAGGAGCTATGGTTCATGATTAATCTAGTTGATTAGGTCAACCATGTCAAAGCAGAAAGTGGAGTTGGATCCAACATGTTCAACAGAGTAATTTGAGATCAATGGATGTGATATTAGGTCATGAAATGGCCATTTGGACCCTTAAAGGGTAATTTGGTCAACATGAGTTGACTTGGTCAACCATGCATGACCAAGGCTTGAATTTGAGTCCAATGCATTGCTAATGATGTTTAAGAGCACTAGAGGGAGGTTTTAGGATTTGATTTGACTAGGACATGTTGAGGTTTGGAGAAAACTTCAATTTTTCCCTTAAGGGACACTTCAGTCATTTAGGCCCCTAGTTAGTCTGAGGTCCACCGAACTACAGTTTATGTTCAACATGTCATAACAAGGGTTATGAACATGATCAAAGATTTTGGGGAAGGTCCCAATGTCAAATTCTACAAGGTGGAATATCCAGTGGCATAGGCTATAAATATTGAAAGGTTTTACAGCTTTTGGAATTCAATCAGATTTCTGGAGTTAGAGGTCTCAGATTGGCCTCAAATTTAAAAGGTTGACCCTAAGGGTATGCCTAATCAACATGCAATTGATAGATCATGAATCGGAGGTTATTTGACTGGGTTTTGAAGTTATTGAAAAATCACTCAAAAATGGCATTGGACATGGACCTTTAACAATGAATTCTAGTCTGGAATTTTGGATTTGAATGCAATTTTGAGGGTTTGATTGATTGAATATGAACTATCCACATCAATGACAATCAATCAGGTGATTGTTGATGATTGGTTAGAGGAAATCAAGTAGTGATCACTAGGTGATAGTGTATTGAGCTGGGTAGTATACTGAATCACCTAGCTACAGTACAGGGCTGCAACTTCAAGTGATTGTAGATTGATATCAACTAAATGATTGAAACTGATTGATGTTTGATTGAAGATTGGATTGAGGTTTGATTGAAGACAGGAATGAAGTTTGATTGAAGTTTGAATGAAGTTTGATTGAAGTTTGAATGAAGTTTAATAGAAGTTTTAATGACTGCAGACAAGTGCAGGCTGGAGTTTGAAGTGTAGATTGAGTTCTAGATGATTGTCAACCATCAAATTAACATGAGTCTGGATGGATCATTATGACCTCATACATAAATGAGGTTAACAGCCGCCAGAGTATTATGCTTGAAAAAAAAGGATTTGTAGAATTAATTGTATATTTTTTCATAGTCATCGATAACGCAAATGCTGGATAAACCATCAATAGTAGACATAAGGCCAATAATAAGTCTCAAGTATGGTGTGCCATGAACATGGGACATGCTGGAAGATTCATAACAAACCTATCAATTGGAAAAGAAAAAAATCCTGGAAATTGATCTATGGATGTAAATGAGGCAAATGTTGGTACAATCAATAAAGAACGGATGAATCATCTTCTAAAATAGCTAAAAAATTAATTCTCATACTAGGATTCCCAATGATTATCAAGCTCAAGTATGTAGAAACTCTAATATTTTCACTTGTCACTTTAGTCATATATTTTGGACAATAGATTCGAGTGATTTTGATCGCAAAATAAATCTAACTCATATATTCCATTTCTGCCTTTTTCTAGTGATAAGAAAGTAAGAATCATTAATGAAAACATTTCATCCATAAAGGAAAAGGATCTAGTAAATTTTCTAAAAATATCACCCTAATATCCACCCTTCATTACCATACCTTGAAAATAAATCTTATCAATGAGTCAACTCCTAATAATTTTAATTGTCATGTTACTTTTACTATTCTCACTATGAATTTCAGGACATGAGCAAGTGGGTGATAATTGGCAATGTTAGAATGGTGGATGGTCTCTACTATTTTGATGAAAACTTCCCCCTAATAAACAAGTACAAGGCTTTAATAATAGATGGGGATATTATCAGCAGAATTCAAGTTCGATGGTTGAAGTAGAGGAATGCATCGGGCTTGTTATGTGATAGAAATGTACCCCTCAAACTTAAGGGAAAATTCTATAAGATGGTAGTGAGTCCTGCAATGCTTTATGGTGCCAAATGTTGGCCATTAAAAGAGAAGCATAACACTAAGTTATGTGTGGCAAAGATGAGGATGCTCAGGTGGATGAGTGGCTTTACCCTTAGAGATAGGATACGAACATGGGCGGATCCACCCATGGCTTAGGGTGGGCAAATGCCCACCCTCAAAATTTTTTTTTTAATATTGAGAGGGAAGATTTTTAAATATTTTGAGTATTTTGGGCATTTTGCCCCCCCCTCAAAAAATTTTTTTGCCCTAATTTTATCAATCCTAAGCATTTTTGCCAATCTCTCACAAAAAAAAATTTTTTTGCCCACCCTAAAAAAAGAAGCTGGATCCGCCCCTGGATACGAAATGAGCATATACGTGAAAATGTTGGAGTAGCTCCAGTAGAAGATAAGATTAGAGAGAGTCGCCTTAGATGGTTTGGTCACATAAAAAGGCGGCCTTCCGATGACCCGGTTAGGAGAGTAGAGGTATTAGATTTGACTTGTGTTAAGAAAGGTAGGGATAGACCTAAAAAGACTTGGTTAGAAAATATTTGAAATGACCTTTGTTTATTAGATTTAAACGAGAATTTGATTTTTAATATGACACAATGGAGAAAAAGGATTCATGTAGCCGATCCCACGTAGTGGGATAAAGGCTTGATGTTGTTGTTGTTGTTGCAATTGTTCACATAGTTAATAGACTTCAATCCAAAAATGATTCTAGGACAATAAAATGTATTTTCAATGGCTATACACCAAATAGAGGAAGAAAGTCTTAGGATTCTCTAATAAAAAAAAATTATAATGTCTCCTTCATAGAAAATCAACCTTAAGGCAAAATTGTCTTCAAGGGGAGACTTAGACCAGTGAAACTCAATTTCATCAAGAGGAACAGAAAAATAAAATAATCCAAAGTTAACCAAAGTTCAAGAAAGACTTTATAAATTAGGACTACAGAGGTTATCCTCTGCTGTCAAGACTCCTCCTTTGTATTTATCTAATTATCATAATTGGTATACTTTGGTTTCTTCTTTTTCAACTAATAATTCAATATAATTTTTAGATGTTATACTCATTTCATTGACTGGTAGTATAATTTTTTATTTTAAAGATGACAAAACAACAATAACAATAACAACAAATCTTTGTCCACTACATGGGCTCAGCTACATGAATTTTTGAGACATTCTAAATATATTTTATGAATGAAATTTAAATTATTTTAAGAAAATCTACAATAATAAATTTAAAAAACTAGACAATACCCTTGATGGACAAGATGTCGGAAGTCTTATAGCATTTCCAATTTCTAGCTCTGGGTAAACTTTGAACCTGAATTAACATAAAAGATTTGTTAACCGCATGATCCTCAGACAAAAATAATAAATGTGAAAACTCTGAGCTTCCTCAAATAGATGCTTTCAAGATTTGGCAAACAAAAGGACCTGATGTTCTCCAAACGTGTCAGCCAAGAAATCAGATCAATCACGTTAAACAAAAAAGTATGTTTTGCTTTACAATTTTCTTTTAAATTTAGTTCTTTTTCAAAATATTCAATCAAAGCAGACAAATCAGAAAAAATCAAAGTTCTATAAACATATCAATGCTGTAAAACAAAGACGAAATGCATCAGCTGCACAAAACAACAGCTTTTTCTTTAGCACTAGTTATGAACATTGAATTATATAAATCACAATATAAAACTTGTTGGTGATAAAAATTAAATCCCATCAAAATGATGTTTTGAAGATTGAGCCCCTCAAAAGAGACAATTTGGAGGATTTCACCAGATCAAGGTGGAATTCTACCCATTAAGATCCTAAGAACCTTTAATTCAGAATCAAAGTAACCATTTTGTCGTTCTTATAAACTATCAATATTACAGCATTCCGAATCCATTTTGTGATTGATACCTTACCAGCCGTAGTCCACTCAGTCCGCTACAGTTGATATGTTATTAACTTATGTCTTACCCTCTGAAATACGAACATATTTTATCTCATGAAAGAGGAAAAACGAAAGCTAAGAACTCAAAAGGTTTAAAAAAGGATAGCCAAAATTGAGCAAAAGGTTAAAAATTTTGAGGAATCCAAACTAAAAAGCAAGATTTGCAGTTGAAAGTTAAGAATCAAATATATATATATATATATATATATATATATATATTCACCAGGTTTCCATGATTTCAGAAAATCATTGCTATCTATTGCAAAATGCTGGCTATGTGCATAGCCAGCCGTTGAGTATAGTTTGCAAATCTTTTCCTTGAATCTTCATCACGTGGAATTTTATTGGTGTATTAGATTTATGCAAACATTTCGCATGCATATTGTTGGATCCAAAGCTGTCCAATGAAATCTTTTTGAGCCATACTAGAGGACACAAACCAAGATTAAGGATGCAGATTGGACCAGTTTGGTGGAATTAAGGTCTGGATCCTTAGATCTCTCAAACTGCCTGTTAAGCATCAAAACATTTCCTTGGATGCAAAAATAATACAAATATAAGGAGAAGAATGGATCCATTACTCTAAAGAACAAGCTCATGACAAAAAATCAAAGCTTATAGTGTATAGTCAGTCCAGAAAGTGGTCTAAGGACTGAACCAAACCATGTTTTTTATAAGAAATGAAGCCATAACAGCCAGTTTATTATTGTAACTAGGTTTATTACTGTTTAAAAAGTTGGTCTTTTTCTATTTACTTGTAAAAATCTATAAATAAGCCCACTTGCTATAATTGATGCTTTAGGAAATGAAAACAATGTATTCTCTCTTTCCTTGTTCTCTTTTCTCCTCTTCTTCTTCCTCTAGGAATTTCCACCTACTCAAAAGGTGTTCTATCGTTCTTGATTCAATCAAGAAGCATGTCTAATTGGTGCTTTAGTTGAGAACCTCATCCCTCTCAAACTGCAGCAAGTTGCTTCTCCATTCCCTCCCTCCATGCATTCAACCCACGAGCTACCATCCCTTAGACATCACAGTTTTTGCCAATGGTTTTGCAGTCTCCGTGAGCACCCAACCTTCAAGCACAGGGCATCAAACAACCCAACCTTCCGCTCATCTGATTGACGCAAGGAGCACTGGCCACCTTTATGGACGCTCATTTTCAGTTTCTCCATTGGGTCATGTTAAGAGTCAAATTCTCATCTAAATTTAATAAAGAAAGGTCATTTCTAATATTTTCTAACCAAGTCTTCTTAGGTCTACCTCTACCTTTCTTAACATAAGTCAAATATAATACATCAACTTTCCTAATTGGGTCATCGGAAGGCCACCGTTTTATGTGACCAAACCATCTAAGGCGGCTCTCTATAATCTTATCTTCCATTGGAGCTACTCTAACCTTTTCACATAAATGCTCATTTTGTATTCTGTCTCTAAGAGTAAAGCCACTCATTCAACTGAGCATCCTCATCTCTGCAATACTTAACTTAATATTATGCTTCTCTTTTAATGACTAACAATCTGCATCATAAAGCAATGCAATATCACTAACATCTTATAGAATTTTTCCTCAAGTTTTAGAGTGACTTTTCTATCACACAATAAGCCCGATGCATTCCTCCGCTTCAACATCCGACTTGAATTCTTTTAATAATATCCTCATCTATTTCACCATCACTCTGACCAATAGACCCAAGATATCTAAAATGTGCACTCTTATTAATGACTTGATCGTCCAAAGTTACAATCCCCCCACTAAATCTATTGTTACAAAAATTACACTCCATATATTCAATTTTAGAACTACTCAAACGAAAGCCTTCAGACTTTAAGGTTGACCTCCATAATTCATGTTTACCTTCAACTCACTCTCTAGTCCTATCAATAAGAAGAATATCATCAAGAAAAAGCATACACCAGGATACAACCTCTTGCAAATGTATAGTGAGAATATCCATGACTAAAGCAAAAAAAGATATGGGCTTAAGGTTGATCCTTGATATAATCCAACTGAAATAGAAAAATACTTGGTCAAATCAACTTGTTTTTAAACATAAATAACAGCTCCTGCATACATATCCTGAATGACTTGAATATAAGCATTATTAACCTCTTTCTTATATAGAATTCTCCATAGCACTTCTCTTAGAATATTATCATATGCTTTCTCTAAATCAATAAAAATCATATGTAGATCCTCTATATCTCTCCATACTTCTCCATCAAACCTCTCAATAAATATATAGCTTCTATAGCAGATCTACCTGGCATGAATCCAAATTGATTTGGAGAAACATTAGTGTGAAGCCGCAACCTATACTCCATAATTCTCCCCCATAGTTTTAAGGCATGACACATTAACTTAATTCCTCTATAATTGGCATAATCTTATGCATCCCTTTATTCTTAAAAATAGGAATCAACACACTCATCCGGAATCTTTTTAGTCTTCAAAATAATATTAAAAAGTTTTGTAAGCCAAGAAATTCCTTCATCTCCTAAGCATTTCCACTGCTTCATTGAAATATCATCAAGTCCAACAGCTTTTCCACACTTCATTTTCTTTAAAGCCTCTTTAACTTCGATTTTACTAATACGCCGAAAAAAACAAAAATCTTTATTTTTACTTAGGGTGCTAAGGTCACTAAAGCAATTGCAATCTCACAATCTTCATTAAAAAGTTTAGCAAAATATCTCATCCTCCTTTATTGAACATCTCTTCTAATAAAAGAACTTTTTTATCATCATCCTTCATACACTTCACTTGAACTAAATCTTTACTAATACTATCTCTTTGTGTAGCTAACTTATACATATATCTCTCGTCCTCCTTAGTATATAATCTATTATATAAATCATTAAAAGCTAAAATTTTTGCATCGCATATTGCTTTCTTAGACTCCTTACGGGGCCTCTTTATATATTTCCCAATTATTAGATTTTTTACACCTAAACTAATTTGTATAACAAATCATTTTATTTTTTATCTTTTCTTACACATTTTGATTCCACCACCAACTATTTTTACTAGTAGTAATTTTTCCCTTAGATACTTCAAGCACATCTTTTGTAATATTCTTAATATCACTAATTTCATCTACAATATTCACAACCAACTATTTTTACGAATCAAAATTTTATTAAATTCAAAAATCTATACCACAAGTGGATGCTTAATTTGCCTCTATCGGAAGAACATTACAACAATTCCAAGTATATATGGCCTCCATTGACAAGCGCCTCGACAACATCTTCTTAGATCGTCCACCTTCTGCCCATCAAGAACCACCACCGTACACCAGGGGGATCAGCCACCTGATTTCCATCTCCTTAATACCCACCAGCCAATGCAGGTTTATCTTTCCTTAAAAACATGAAAGTCAAACTTCCTCACTTTAATGGATATGATGCGGAAACTTGGATCTTTAGAGCCCAAGAATATTTCAATTTTCATAACACGCCATATTACCACCACATAAGAATTGCTACATTTCATCTTGAAGGTTCTATGGCTACATGGTATCAATGGATTTGCATGAAAGTCCAAACTCCTTGGCCCGAATTCATGATATAATTACAACAACATTTTAGTGTTTCTTCCTACGAAGATTTACATGGCAATCTATCTAAATTA
Source organism: Dendrobium catenatum (assembly GCF_001605985.2). NCBI lineage: Eukaryota > Viridiplantae > Streptophyta > Magnoliopsida > Asparagales > Orchidaceae > Dendrobium > Dendrobium catenatum. The sequence goes on along the minus strand of NW_021319846.1, from coordinate 154,697 downwards.
ACTCAACAATTATCCATTCTTGAGTACCAAATAGCTTCTGAATATCTTGCATTTAAAATTCTAAATCTTTTTTAATATACTATTAAAAGTTATTTTATTTCTAGTCTCAAACAAGAATTGCATAGAAAATTTTTTAGTCAAACCCATTACTCTTTTAGATGCCATGGATTTAACTCCCCACCAAGAATTCAAATTTCAAGATTTTCTTACGTATCCTTAACATTGGCGGAAATCATTTCCACTCTCATCCCCAACAAACCTACCCACTTTTTCGTGCCTATAGGCCAATCAAGTACCCACACGCCATCATCAAATTCCTCCTTAAAACTTCCTAATCTGCCCATCCTCAAGCTCTCCCCTTTGGAAATTCAATTTCGTTGGAAGAACGGAATTTGTTTAAATTGTGAGTCAACATTTAACCCTAAACATTGTTTCCCTAATAAATTTTATCTTTTAATGGGCACTAATGATTCTAATACTATAGAGCATGAGCAACATTCACCTAATGACATCGATTCTCTAGATTTATCTATATAAATAATTTTTTTAAATGCTCTAGCCGGACAATTCAATATACATTCTTTTTCGTTTAACCAGCCGTATTAAGAAACATAATGTTCATATTTTGATTGCAAGTTTTGTCACTCATAACTTTATTTAAGGTAATATTGTTCACCAACTTGGCCTTCACACCAAACCAATTAAACAATTTAAAATATGCATTGGCAATAGCAATTTACTTCTTTACAATTCAAAATGTTCAAAAGTTCCTATAAACAAATAAGGGTATTTGGTCATTTTAGATTTATTCATTTACTCTATGTACGGGGCCAATATTATTTTAGATATGCAATGGCTTCGATTATTAGGCTAAATATTACATAATTAGTGTGATCTCAACAAGTAATTTTCTGATTATAATCACAATATCATTCTTCATGGGGAACCACAATTTATTATGGACCCCATATCCCTACATAAATTTTGTGTTTATATCACATTCTCCATTGATACAGATTTTTACCCTTCACACTCATCTTCTAATCAATGAAACTCAGCCCACCAAAACGCTTAATGAAACACTCGCATCCACCACTAATAATTTTCTAGATTTTAATGTCAATTTATTACTACAATTTAAATATTTATTTAACATTTCACAATGCCTATCATTGCCACATTTTATTGACCACCATATAAACCTTCCTTCACTTTCCAAACTAGTCAATATTCGTCCTTAGTAATATCCTCACTTTCAAAAAAATGCAATGAACAATTAGTTAAAGAAATGTTACAATCAGGCATTATTCCTCATAGTCATAGTCATTTCTCCAGTCATGTTCTCTTGGTTAAGAAACATGATGCAATTGGTGTTTCTGCGTTAATTATTGAGCATTTAACTCCATTACTGTTAAAGATAAATTTTCAATCCTTATAGTTAGGGCTGTCAAAATCGGGTCACGGGTCGGGTTCGGTTTCAACCCGAAACTGACCCGACGCTGTTTGACCCGACCCGTTTTTGCAAGCGGGTCGGTTTTTTGGACCCGAACCCGACCCGCATATTTTGATCAGGAAGAAACAACGGGAGTTTGCTCCCTGTGAAGGTAACTTTCTCTATTTTTGTTAGCAACAATTTTTATTTTGCAATTTTAGGAAAAACTCTTAACAATTCAATGAACTCAATCAATATTTTCTGCTAATTTTTGTTCTAGTTCACCTCGAACAACAAAGACATGCAGAAAACAAAAATATATTGAAGGCAAGGAAACAAGTTTGAGATGCATTATAGGTTACCGCAGACACCTGCTGCAGGATCTTGTATTCTTGTGCTATTTGTCTTCCTTAAGGTATATACACGACAGAACTTCAGGCTACTCATGGCTTCCCACGATTCGTTGTCGTCGTCCTCGTCTTTGCATTCCGATTTCCAATGAACAATGGCTTCAGACTTCAGAATCTATAAAAGACAAAACCCTCATAGTTATAGGATTATAGCACCGAACAGGGGGCAACCATACCTCAGAAAGTCGAGCACTCGAGCAGGAGCTGCAAACGAGTGCAGCGAAGTTGCGAAGGTAGCTTTCTCTGTTTCGTGCGCTTAGAGGCATCTAGGGTTCGCTTTTTACCTTCTCTTTTTCGTCCTTGCTGTTTGGCTTCACTCCACGAAGGACATTCCCTTCAGATCAAATCGGAAGTTACAACATTTTGATCGGAAGAAATGCGGGAGTTCGCTTTGCTGTGAAGCACCGACGAATGGCCAAATCCCCTAAATACGCTGAACTAAAGTATTCCGGGTTAAAACCAGGTCATATTCGGGTTTCCGGGTCAACCCAAACCCGACCCGGAATTCAAAACGGGTTGAAAAACAGGACCCGAACCCAACCCGTTTCGGGTTCGGGTTGACCCGAACCCGAAATTTTCTTGTCAGGTTCGAGTCGGGTTTTTGGGTCGTGTCAAATATTGACACCCCTACTTATAGTGGACGAGTTATTGAACGAATTATATGATGCTACCTTTTTATCTAAATTTGACCTCTTTTGCAGTTATCATCAAGTTCGAATGCACCTAAAAGACACCTAAAAACAGCCTTTTCGCATATACGACCGTCATTCAGATTCTTAGCAATGCCTTTTGGACTTACAAATGCACCATCCACTATTCAGGCTTTAATGAATCAAGTTTTTCATTCTTATCTTCGCAAGTTCGTCCTAACATTTTTTTATGATATTTTCATCTATAGCTCTACCTTATCTCTTCATGTTGATTATCTCCAACTAATTTTTTAATGCCTACAAGATAATCATCTATTTCTAAAACTAACAAAATATCAATTTTGTCAAACATCAATTGAATATCTTGGCCACATTGTCACCACTGGTAGTGTTAGCTGACCCAAAGAAAATCAAATTAAGCCATGCTCAATTGGTCTATTCCATCTTCCTTAAAACATTTAAGATCCTTTGTGGAATTAACAGATTATTACCGCCATTTTATTTCCAACTATGTTCTATTGTTGCACCATTAACCAATCTTCTTAAAAAAGATGCTTTTAAATGAGACACGACAACATCCACCGCTTTTCAAATTTTAAAACTGGCCATGAATTCTGCCCCTGTGTTAGCTCTACCTGATTTCATTAAACCCTTTGTATTAGAAAAACATGCCTCTAACACTTTTATTAGCATTGTTTTAAGGAAAAATAATCATCCTATGCTTTCTTTAGTAAGAAATTGGACATATGCTTCTCTCAATCTTCTACTTATTTAAAATAACTATACACCATTACAGAAGTCATTTTCAAATGGTGCCAATATCTCTTGGGTAATCAATTTATCATTCACACCGACCATAAAAGACTTAGGGAACTACATAATCAAGTTTTACACATTCCCAATATACAATATTACCTTTATAAGCTTTTAGGTTTAAACTTCACCATGGAATATAAGCCCAAAAAATCTAATACTATCGTCGACTTTTTATCTCATACCTCTAATGCCAAGGAGTTTTCTATCTCTTCTCTTGCTTTCCTTGTTTTCAATAATTGCAAATTTTTCTTTCTCTTTACTTCAGCAGTTAAAACAAGAATCTCTCACTTCCCCGGAGTTACTTCAAATTACCTCAAAATTGACAAAATGGGAACTATCCCCAACAGATTATCATATCAGGGACAACCTTTTATATATTAAAAACCCCATTTACATTAGTAAAGATCATGCTCTTAAAAAAACATTAATTATTGAATTTCAATGTACACCTCTTGCAGGTCACTGCAGTACACTTAAAACTATCAAATGCTTCATTGCAAATTTTTACTAGCAAGGCTTATATAAAGATGTTGCTAAATTTGTTCGCAATTGTTGCATATTTGTCAAGAAATCAAATCTTCAAACATGGCACCAGCTGGCCTACTCTCTCCTCTTCTAGTAACATATCAAATTTGGGAGGATTTGTCCATGAATTTTATAATGGATCTACCAAAATCTAGAGATTACACTACTATTTTAGTTGTTAATTATTACCTTTCCAAATATGCCCATTTTGGACCCTTGCCTACCACATATTCAGCCTCCCCAGTTGCCACTCTCTTTGTCAATATGGTACATCATTTGCATGATTTCCCATAATTTATTATCTCAGAGAGGGATAGTATTTTTTTTTAAAATTCTAATGTCATCTTTTTACTTTAAATGGTACTACAATCAACTATAGCATTGCTTATCATCCACAAACAAATGACCAAACTGAGGTCCTAAATAGATGTTTGGAACAATAACTTCATGCCAACACTTCCAAATACACCCAAACTCTGGTCTACCTTCATATGCTGGGCTGAACTCTCTTATAATACCTCATTTTATACCGCCATTAAGATGTCTCCATATCAGGCCCTCAATGGATGTTTACCACCTCCAATACCTTCTGTTGTTAAAGTTGTCTAAAATATTCATACTCAAGAAGTCAAGATTCATTATTAACTAACCACCAGAATCTTTTACCAACTCTTCGCACTAACATGCAACAAGCCCAACATATAATGAAATTATAGCTGATCGTAATCGACGGAATTTTCATTTATTGATAGGAGATTAGGTTTTGATTAAACAACAACTTTTCGTCAAAATTCTATCGTTAACGGCACATACTCAAAATTATCCAAATGCTACTTTGGCATCTTTCGGGCCCAATCAATTTTAGTCTAGTAGCATATCAACTAACACTTCCTCCATAAAGTAAGATTCATCTAGTTTTTCATATCTCCATTCTCAAATCTTTTTTTGGCACTCCACCCACTATCATTACACATCTTCCTCTTCTCAGTCATAACAACCAACCACTAAACCTACCACATGTCATACTAGCTACCCGTAATATAAACATACATGAGCAAACTCATAAATAGGTGCTTTTACAATGGACACTTTCTACTCCAGATGACGCCACTAGAGAGAATTTTTCAGCTCCACCCCTTAACCTTGAAGACGATGTTAATGTTTTATAGGGACGGGAGTGTTAAGTATCAATACATTCTCTTTGATGCAAATTTAATATAAAAACAATAAGAATAATAGATCTATAACTCAGACGAATAAGCTCATGATAAAGTACAGCCTGTCCAGAAAACAGTCTAAGGACTGAAGCAACCCATAGTCTTTATAAGAAATGAACCCATAACAGCCCAATTATTATTGTAACAGGATTTATTACTTCTTTTTTTTATTTACTTGTACAAACCTATAATAAGTTCACTTGCTATAATTGATGTTTTAGGAAATGAAAATTTGTTTTCTCTTCCCTTGTTCTCTTTTTTTCCTCTTCTTCTTCTAGGAGTTTCACCTACGCAATAGGTATTTTATCCTTGTCAATTCAATCAAGAAGCATATCACTGCCGCAACCAGAACCTGGATTGATCAACAGAGATAGAGTATATAAAATATTAAGATATATATAGATAAAAAGAGCAAAAGTTATATAGTTAGAAAATCCTAAATTCCATGTATTTTTGTGACCCGTGCCAAAGATTGGATTCCTTATTTATAGATAGAATCGATGGCCGATGCTACGAGAGGGACTGCACACAAGTCAATCTACCTTGAAGATAATCAAACAAATTCTTGCAGCCTTAAACAAATACAATGATGTACTCTATATGGGACTATGGGTACTACTAGTCATCTTTTTCTTGAATAATACTAAACCAATACTAATTTTGGCTGATTGTCAGTCAAGTATTGTGCGTATTGTTGATGGATTCTTCTTGATGAATTTATCTATTTTTAAGTGATTGATTATTGGTATTGTTGTGTGATTTGTCATAGATGATATCTATGATGATTTTGGATGATTTTTGTGTGTTCAAGATGATTTAAGCTGGTTCAATTTTATTGCTAACTTGATTGTTCACACATAGTTGTGCACATACTTATTTGACAAAAAAAAACACATAATGAACACTAAAGCAAAGAAATAATGAAATATCACGTTAATGTACCAACGAAAGAGGTTGTGAGGACCCTTGGAAGGAAGGATTGTGAAGCTTTAGATGAGTCGTCATCACTATTCAACAAATCAAAATTTTCATTGATAAGGATGTAGCAATGACAAGAGAGTAGGCATGATTTAAATTTGCAAAATGTCCAGCTTTCTAGAGAATAGAGTGACTAGGGATGTACTAGTCTACTGGATATAAATTTTGATTAAAAAAAAAATTGCACTGAAATTTCTTTAAAGTGGGAATTTAGTGAAGAACCATGTTCACATTCTTCAGGATTAAAGGCTTGACAAAAGTTTCTACAGCCCAATAAGAAAAACCATCACTGAAATGCCGAAGGTGGTTGCAATATTTGCACCATTATCATTATGTGGATCGATGGTCATATTACTTTTAACGTTCTTACAAGTTTGGGCACAAAGGAGAAGAACTTTATAAAAGTACACTAAAGCTTGGACATCGAAACAAAGTCAAGATATCACAACCCAGACTGATATATGGAGCAATAAATCAAACATGATTCAAATGAAGTGAATGAATGGGATGCGAAGATGAAACCATAGATCTAAAGGAAATTAAAAAAAAAATTAAGGAACTAATTTTTAAAAAATCATGACGAAACCAAAAAATAAGTGAAACATTCAAATTATTTTCTAAGGTAAGAACAAAATTTAGAAGATATTATACCCTAGATAATAAGGAGCAAGTAGTATAAGCGCTTGGATTCATTTCAAAGCTTCAAAAGCCTGAGGAGAGGAGTTTGGATGCTGTAGGAGGTTGAAATAGGCTATGAAGAGTTTTCCTAACAGAGACTTGAGGCATTAGTGATGATAAATAAAAGTTAATAGAAATAATTAAGTTAGTTTTAGCATTAAATTATAGTCAACAACTTCACAGCGAGTCATAATCTCTTGATTAGTGATCTACAAATGAGTTTAAACCCACTAATTTGTATTTATAGGTCCATGAACCATAGAAGTTGAGTTTTTTTTTTTTAAATTAACTTCTTTATCCTCAATAAATGTTTGATTTGGGTTGAACTACATATATGTTTCACAATTTGGCACAATCAAATGCAATAACAAAGATGGAGGATTGGAAAAATTTCACGAGTGATCAATTCAAAATGCCATTTGCATAAAAAAGTGCTTAACCATTACTCATTTAGCAAAAATAAGTTTAGGACATCAAAATTAAAACAAAAAGCCCTTTAGTATTACTCAAGGAGAAAATGAACAAAATGGTCATTTAACTCTTTATGAAGGATCAAAATTGTCCTCAAATATATTAAAGGATCGTATTAGTCCCTTGACTTTTTTAAGAAGAATCAAAATAGTCTCATTGTGAGATTATTTTGGTTCCTCTTTAAGGAGTTGAGGGGTTAAAATGGTCATTTAATATAGTTGGGGACCATTTTGATTTTTTATAAACAATTAACTAACCGTTTTGATCATTTTCTAATTACTCATGCTACGACAAAAAACAACTTACCTACACAAGAAAAATGATTTGCAAAAACTTTGCACACCAGCAGTGTTGTTTGAAAATAATAGTAAAATAAAAAATAAACAAAATGATATATATTAGTGAATCAATATATATATATATATATATATATATAGGGGTGTTTTATTTTTTAGTTATATATAAGATTATATGATAAACACAATAGTTTAATATAGACCAATTAGCATAATACTTAGAAACCTTTTATCTTATACTTTTGGTTATTTATTTATTTATGTATTTATTATAAAGGATATCATTAGCCTCATATTTTATCTTTAGTGTTTCTAGAACTTATATATCATATCTTTTCTTAAGTTTTTCAAATCATTTTATATATTCCAATCAGAGGGCATGTACGTGAAGTGAAACTTAAGGAAATTCAATCCAAATGGCAAACCAAGGAAAATTATTAAAGCATAATGACACAAAATGTACATTACAATACTAAAATAGGCTAATGAAGGACCACAAACTACCTCGTAGCATGCCATTATTCTAACATAAGCCTCCTAAATCTTAGAAGTGGTCCATTAGATTGAGAGCCCAAAACTCGTTCAAACCAATATTAGCGACCAATAAACTATCAACGGCAACCTATAAAAATTTGAAATGGATTATGATAATTTAAATGATTTATGGGAGATCAAGAATTCAAAATATATGTAGAATAGAGTAATTAACATGTAAAAAAGTGATCTGAAATATATGGCTAGATTAAAAATATATAATATTTTTTAAAAGAGTGATTTTTATTTATAAAAAAAATGAGGATTATTTTAACTGTTTAAGCCTGAACGGCCATAAACATGATCAACTTCATGTACATCTAAAGATAAAAGAAAGTAGCTAGCTTTGCAGCTGGTTCATATGCACACATCCATCCAACGGCATTTCCATTCAAAAGATAGATACTTAAACATGCATTAAGCTCAACCAAACCATCAAATATGTCCAATGTGTGTTTGTCATCATTAAAATTGATTTTGTCAATTGTATGGGCTCAAAGGGGTTAACAATCACCAAAACTCCATAAGTTTCCCTTCATTTTTGAGCTTATATGTACCGTAATAATGTGAGGTAAATGCTCGCAATAATATTAGAGTTGTTTAAACAGATTCAACCATGCAATTTGACTCCATCCAAGGTCAACAAATACTAAAACTTCTTGTATAAATTTTTTTAACATGAAGGTGTCTGGTAGTTTATTTAGCAAATTTTTCATTAAAAAATAATGGAGAGGAAGTGAAGGGAGTAGGTATCATATTTTCACTTAAAATTTAGTGAAATTTGAAGATCCGTGTCACAAACTATCCGATATAACTGGACTATTAAGAAAACATTTAAAAAATCAAAAATTAAAACATGAGTACAAACCTTACCTATGCCTGCATTTCCTGCATGCGTATACTCTTTCTCCCTCAATCATCTTAACAGCACCCGACCTTATAACCGTGCCCTTAACAGTGAGAAGTATCCCCCTGTGTTTCACCCTCAGCCTACCAATATTCGGGAAAGTTTCTGCACGAATTCCAAACTCCCGTTAACACCATCTTACAAGCTTACCAGAATTTTCTAAATCATATTTCATCAAAATGAAAAAGGAATGAAATGAGATAATCACCAGGACATTCAAGAGGTGAACCGGTGACATTGATACGAACATGGACGAACTTCTTAGGGCTCCCGCGAGCCTCGATGCCCTCCGATCCATCAAGAACAATCGTCTAGGAACGAGCACAAGTGACCGGTTAGGAGATCGATGCTAGATGGAGGTAAAAAGAAAATGGAATTGAGGAAGATGAACATTACCTGTGAGATGTGCGCGGCTTGATCAAAGAGGGGCAATACGTCAGTGGGGTGAGAGAAGAGGTGGTAGGCGAGGGGAGGATCGAACTCTAGAAGCTCCGCGAAGCTAAAAATATGATTTATAAGCTGGGATCCACATAGAATGAGAGAGAGAGAGACAGAGAGAGAGAGAGAGTAGGGTTACTCGATAACGATTGGATAATGTAGTGTGAGGTCATTGATGAAAAGGATAGAGCGGATACAAGACGTATGGTGGCTGAGGAGGAAGCGGACGAAGGCTTGCACGACGTCGGCGGGAGGCCCCTCCTGCGGCACTATTGCTGATGCTTTCATTTTCTGGGCCGGAGGAATGTGACTGAACGTGCAAGTTTGCAACACATCAGCTATAACGTAACAGTTCATTAGAAAAAAGCTATAACACAATTTTTTTTTATTTTTTAGCTATAACACATTATAATTACACATTAAAATAAAATATATAGCACATCAAATAAGTATGCTTTAAAATACTCATTTTTTTCTTTAATGTCAATAGTTGATGTACTCAAAATGGCAGATAATTTAATTGCTAGAAATAATGAAATATTACAGCTGATCCTCATTGTAACCTATGTCATAACGAAAAAAAAAAATTTAAATTTTTTTTTATGTCATAACGACAATGAAACTGTAACTCGTCTCTATTTTGAATGTTCTTTCAGTTTTGAAATTATTTGCAAAGCATTCCTGCACTTGAACTCCTTTTTGCTGAGACCGAATTCAGCTTAGGTGTTGGAAGCAATTGATAAAATGCAGAATGGCATTGCTGATCTAAAAAATTTCATTCTTTCTGTTTATATGGTGCTGCATCTATTTTATTTTTGAAAGAAATGAATAATAGGCGATACTTGGGTGTTTATTATTGCATATCCACTGTTTTCTCCGTCATTTCGAATGTTAGACCATCTCCGATGGAACGGCAATCCGTAGCTCTATTCGGGCGGTAATTTTGTCGCTATTTCATCGTGGGTGAACAGTGAACGTCAATAATTGTGTCGCACTGTTCACCCGCTAAATTTTTATGTGTCAATGGGATTTGCCCGTGAAATGGAGAAAGACGGTTACAGCATAAACGAGACGACGAAGCATGTGAAGTGGAGTTCGATTGGAGCATAATTATCGCATTTTGGAGTTTTGTTATATTTTGCAGTGGAAAATGGGGTTTTCGGTTAGAGATGCTCTTAAATGGCATAAAATAAAGAACTGAAAGAGTTATGAACATATTAAAGGGTGGGTATTTTGACACGTCGTTGATTTATGAACAATGATGAAGCAAGTGCCCGGAGATTTAGCTTTTTGTGCACTCCTGGATGGTCAACCTTCGAGCGACTGGCAACCGTATGTAGATTTGCTACGGTTAAGCTTATGTTGGAAGAATTATATGATCAATTATTTTCTTGCTTTTTTAGATTTTTGAGTCTAGAATATTTGTTTTCATTCTATGAAGATCTTTGTTTTTAGCTTATAAACTTTTAATATTTTGCAGCGCATACTATAGGGTGCTTTTTGGTGTGTTAGTCTTGTTATGACCGTTGTTTGTTCTTGTTGTGGGCTAGAATATACGCGGCGGTAGAGTTTACAAATTCACGTCTGAACGTTGTACGAATATTCAACACACAAACAGAAAAGAAAGTGAACACCAGGATTTTTACGTGGAAAACCCTGTAAAGGGGAAAAACCACGGGGCCACGCCCAGTTAAAAAGTTCCACTAGTGTTGCGTAAATTACAAGAAATTGATTCATCCCATAAGTTAGAACAATCAGATTACACTAAGTTTCTCCTGAATTAAAACAAAGTTGTGCAAAATCCCGACGTTTCCCGAATATCCGGCATAATTCTGGCGTTTTCAGGCGGCGGGAAGAACTCCGGCGGTGGTCGAGGAGGAGCTGATTCTCCTCCTTCTTCTCTTATCTTCTTCTCTCTCTTCTCACTTGAGTCCTCTTGTGAAGAATGAGGACTCTATTTATAGTTTTTCTGAAGTGGCATGGCCTGTATATACGTGTGAGATCAGGGGCGAATAGGGATTGGTCGAATGGACGGTTGATGTTGAACCCTTCGATCGTGCACCGTTCATTGGACATTTGAAGGCCTTAGTGATATTGGAATTCGGCGATCTTGGGCTCGTTGGATTTTTCTCGTCAAGCCATTCGATTCGAGTATAAGCTCGTTAAAATCGGAGACCGTTTGGTAACTCAAATTGTAGTACGAGCTTTCCAACAGCACTTCGGGCGCTTGATTTGGGCTCATTTGGACTCGGATTGAGTTGAATTTGGTGTTGTTGGGTTCAAATTTTCGAGACGCTCAGTTTGACTGTAAGCTTGCTGAAATCGGAGTTCGAGTGCTCCCGGATTTAATTTTTGAAGTTTCTGGTTTGGGTTTTGCCTCGAGATTCGTGCCCGATCAAGATAATTTTTTGAGAATATAACAGTTCTATTATATTTTCAATTATTGAATTAAAATAGGGCTAAGGCCATTATTTCATCATTCCGTGATCAATGAATGTCCTCAATAACTCAAGAGTTTATAGTAAAAACTATTATAAAGGTATTGATGGTCACTTGGCTTTACATCTAACTCTATTATTATGAGTTTATGACATCTTATTTTATATTGCGATATTTATGATGCGTTGTCTTTTTCTATATTTGAGAGCTTTCTATTTTTATTTGGATGATCACTCTTCTACTTAACCAATGAGTGTAACATGGAAAGTTCTGTTATCCCGCAGAATTTCTCACTTTTTTTTTTTTTAGAATGTATATATATATTTGAAAATATATTAAAGAGTTTAATTGAAGGATTTTAAGTAAAAACAAAACTTCATTAAAAAAAATTTTAAAAGGAGAAAAAATGTAAAATTATTTTACACTTAAAAAAAATATTAATTTTTTTATTTTTTGAGAAATCGGGAATTGATCTCATGTTTTAAAATAAAGGTGAAATAAATAAATTTTTTTTTAAAAAAAAATTAATTATATTTTATTGAACATTTAAAAAATAAATAATTTATTATGTATAAAATGAAAATTCGGGTTAGCGAAATCCTGAAATGGTGGGAATCAAGCCTCAATCTTGAGAGATCCTGTGTTCATAAAGCCAATTTTGAAATAAAATTTAAATACATATTTAATCAAATGTAATACTTTAACTTAACGATAATATATATATATATATATATATATTCAAACAGTTCCTGTCAGAATAAATTAATTTAAATTAAATAACTATTATATTTAATTAAAAAATCACATATAATTAAAATATTACAAATAATTATTTAACTTAAACCATTTTATTTTAATATATATATATAATATTGACAAAAATTTTAAGTTAGAAATCATATTCTAATTTAATAATTTTGTACTTTTTTCCTAATTATTATTAAATATATAATATTGAACACATATTTTCTTAATTAGTTATTGTTGCGTTTTGGAATATTCGCGGTGGTAGAGAAATATAAAGTTTAACGTCTACGCTTTGTACGAAGATCTAGCACACAACTAGATGAGAGAGGGTGCAGCATGTATATGAGATACTAAGATTTTTCCGTGGAAAACCATGAATAAGGGAAAAACCACATGGCTTGGCCTAGCTTGAACGAATCAAATAGTATTTGTAGTTGATTACAAATGAGGCCCTTCCTTGGGGGGGAAGGCATTGACTTGATGTAACAAATATACATCATATGGACTACATTACATGGTGGGAATAGAAAGAATCACTATTAACTTGTTCATTTGGTCAGAAGGACCATAATAAGTAGACGACCGAGGTTGGAAAGACTATAGTCATGTGACAGTGGTCAAAAGGACCATAGTCGGCAAGCGATGGAGGTTGGAATGATTGCAATCTAGATATGGAGGTCATAAGGACTTTAGTCAGCTAGCAAAGAAAGTAAAAAGTCGAGCACCATGTAGAAGTTCAACGTGAACGGAAGTCTAGCATTAGATAGAAGTCCAACAAAAGTCTTGCGATGGGCCTATAGCTGGGTAGAAATCTGATGATGGGTATAAGCCCGACGACAGTCCTGTCACTGGGTAGAAGCCCGAGGTCGGACAGAAATCTGGTGACAAGATGAAGTCCAGCATCAGGTAAATATATGTCCAATGAAAGTCTGATGACGATCAAAAGTCTGACGATGGTTGGAAGTCTGGCCTTGGGAAAAAATCTGGAGATGGCCGGAAGTTTGGCATTAGGTAGTAGTCTTATAAAATTCTGATGGTGGTTGAGGAGTCTGATGGCAAGAGAACTCAAGCTTCTCTTCTTCCTTTCCTTTCTTCTCTTCCTTCCTTGGCCCCCTTCAAATGAGAAATGAGGAGTCTAATCATAGTTTTTTGAGAGAGGCATGGCCAGCAAATAGAAGGAAGATCAAGGGTAAATCGGGAGTGGTTTGAATAGATGACTGACATTGAATCTGAAAGTTCATTAGAGTTGTAAAACCCTTATGAACTAGCCCGAGGCTAACCAAGAGGGGGATTGAATTGGTTATTTAAAAATTTTCTTGACATAAGAAAATCTTTTTGAAATCTCTTTGAATATTTTAAAACAAACGATTTATGGGGATGCAATACTAATTTCTCAATAACAAAAAATTCGAGATTTTTAGCACGGAACAAATTACAGAATAATGTGAAAATTAAATGCAAAAAATTAAATAATGTTTATTATCATCAAAATCACTGTATATGGGCAAAGATTTGTAACAATCCCTTGGTTGTGGACCATTTACTAGGTAATTGATTGTTATAACGTATAAGAATTTGGCAATCATAGGCTTGTTGGGGTCTCATTGAGCTGCTCGATTCTACTATAAGCATGTCATGCTTAGAAACCGTTTGTGAATCCAAATTATGGTTTGAACCTTCTAAATGCGCTTCAGGTCTTTTATTTAAACCTTTTTGAGCTCAAATTTGGTGTCGTTGGGTTTGTATGTTCAAGACGTTTAATTCGACTATAAGTTTGTTGAAATCGGAGTTCTGATGGTCTTCGATTGAATTTTTGAAGAATCCAACTTGTTTTTTTTGTTGAGATTCATGCCCGATCAAGATAATTTTTTGATGATATTTCATTTGCTCCCCTATTTTTGGATGTCGAAACTCCAAAATTTTAAATCTATGTATCACAATAGTTTAAATTGATCGAATCATTAAAAATGCTAAAAAAATGGAGTTCCAAAACACTTAAAATAGCCAAAATTTGAATATAAAAGCTCTGAGGAGCTTTGAAGTGCCAAAATTGGACCCATAACATCAAACAATGATTATAGAGACCCTAAAATGTTTTAATTGGACTATACGATCTAAGAAATTGGTCTTGGACGTGCGTTCGTGGTCCAACGACTGTCAGCCTTTGCCGGTAGTGGGGCCTACACTGACGCACAGGCCTAAGAGGCTCGTGAAATGCCCCCTTAGGGGGTGGTTAACTGCAACAATCGTTGGCTGCTATTATATAGAAAATCTTTTTTTTTTAGTGGGACCAACAACTTTTTTAGAAATAAAAAAATTCTTATTTCCAAGGTCAAACAATTCCAAAAAATTCTAAAACTTTTCAAAAAAATGTTTATATAAGCATTTTTTAAATTTAAATGAATTGGAGGCAAAATTCTCCCTCCCCCTTTTTAACATATTTCCTCCATTTTTGTCTATAAATATCCCTCTAGTTAATGAAAAAATTACTCCTTCCTCTCGTCCCCCTGCTCCCTCTAACTTTCTTACAGCTGATGCATTCTACTATTCTTGGTAGGTGGCATCCCCTACTCAAATGCAGTGCCCTTTTCTTGTGTAGAATTAAGAATTTATTAGCATTCTCCCCTTTTCCCTCCATTTTTTTCTTACTCTAGAGGCTTTCCATTATTTTTGGTAGGTGGTATCTCCTACTCAAATTCAGTGCCCCTTTTAGATCTCTTTGATGTCAAAGGACCCGGCTACTCCGCCGCACCGGGGAAAGTGGAAGTGATTTTGTAAGGGCTTCTCTGCCTAGCTGTGGGAGCTAAATGAGAGACACTTAGTTTAATGCAATACTTGGAGGGTGCCTCCAAGGATTGGACGTAGGTCAAGGTTTGACCAAACCACTATAAATCTGGTGTGTTCTTTCCCTTATTACTTCCGCATTTAATTTCCGCACTTTGGTTTTCATTATGGTGAATCTTGATTATGGTTTTAAGATTTTGTTTGTTTTAAGTACCGATTCATCTCTCTCTTTTAATTAGCCTTAGGCTGATTCATAGGGCCTAACATCCCTAATGAACTTTTTAGTGCCATCAGAGCACTTTCAAGTGGTATCAGAGCAGGATTCATAAAAATAAGTTTTTGAAAACTTTTGAATTTTGATCAATGGCTAATTTTTCTAATCGTAATATTGCAAAAGATTATTCAATCACTAGACCACCTTTATTTGAAAATATTACATTTGATTTTTGGAAAATTTGCAAGTCTACATTTTTGCAATCAATTGATTTTTGTATATGGCATATGATTTTAACTGGTTATTCTGTACCGTCTCATATTTTAGATGGAATTAAAATTGATATTCCTTTTAATCAATGGAGTATAGAAGAGAAAATCAATGCTCAAATGAATGCAAAATCTTTAAACTATTTTTTCTATGGTTTAAATTCTGAATATTGTATGTTAGTTTCCACGTGTACTACTAGTAAGGAAATTTGGGATAAATTACACATCATATACGAAGGCACTAGTGAAATCAAGCAATCCAAGTTGAATATTTTAATGCATGATTATGAACTGTTTTGCATGAAACCTTATGAGACGATCTTAGACATGTATACTAGATTTATTCAAGTTGTTACATCATTACATGCTTTAGGAAAGGAGTTTTCAAACTTTGAAAAAGTTAATAAAATTCTTCGTTGTTTATTTGATAAGTTTGATGCTAAAGCTGATGCTATTTATGATTCAAAAAATTTAAATGAGTATTCTATTGATAATTTGATTGGCTCACTCATTGCCTACGAGCAAAGTTTGGGTCAAAGACTTTTTGATGCATGTGAAGTAATAGTACCATTTCATACACAATCATCATCCAGTACTAATTGTGTTCGTCTGGTACAGACTGTGTTCGTTAGGTACGAACTGTATTCATCCGGTATGAATAGAAAAAATGTCAAAGTTCATATGTACGAACCATCAGGACAAAATGAACGAAAACAAACCTGAGCCCTTCGTCCTCGTATGATAAAAAAATATCATCTATATGATCTTGGTTTGAGGACGAACCAAAGCCCATCGTCCAGGTACAATAAAAAATATCGTCCGTACGATCTTCTTTTGAGGACGAACCAGAGCCCATCGTCTCGGTACGATTAAAAATATTGATCGTGCAATCTTCGTTCTAGGAAAAAACAGAGGATTTTATCCTAGGATGATCATAAATATCGCCCAGTATGATCTTCGTATTAGGATAAAATAGAGCAGTTCGTTCTGGTACGATCAAAAAATATCGTACGTATGAACTAAACTTAATTTTTTTTTTACATTTCTCTTCGTTTCATTACTTGTTGGGGAAAATAACTAACTAGAATGCCCCGTACAAAATGGTATCATATAGTATGATCAGTTTAAAAATATGAATTTTAAAACTCTCCCCCAGTATGTGTGTGCTCAGTTACTCAATCACAATCACACTCTCAGACCCAATAAAATGAAAAATACAGACTTCAATTATAATAAAATCTAAACTGATCTTGATTTGAAGTCTTCCGCATTATGGAGTATGAATTTCCTGAAATGTTAGTACACACAAGAACAAAATAATTCTTCCAAAATATGTTAAGAAAATAATAATTAAAAAAATAATATTTGAAATCATCAAAAACATACAAGTTACAAGAATGTCAAATATGCAAAACTAAGTAGCATCTCAACAATTTAAATTTTGAGCAAATCAAATCATGCAAATAAATACTAATGGACCTCTAACATACTCCTACGTTAATTTAAAAATCTTAAAGATTTCCATCTTGAGTTCTTTCAGCTCAAAATTTAATTAAACTTTAGTTGTGTGATGTAAATTATATATAAGTAAATATTATGAATAACCATCAAATCATTACACCTTAAATACTTAACACACAAATTAGAACTTCCAAGTATATAATTGTTATCATCAAAATCTCTAAAATAGGTTATGAGGTAGATAATATTAACAACCTGCACTCAATTGACAATGTTAGTGTGTAGCCAAACTACTAATAAGGCAATCTGCTTTGACCCCTTCCATAAGGGATGTCTGATGTCCATACACAACAAAATGGATGCATAATGCCTTTAGTAGAATGCAACTTAACCACCGCCATCATTAGTCTTTCGCATGATGTCCCCCATCGGTCCTTCATTTCATATCAACTCTCATCGCCTTCTCACTCAACTACTATTAGCAATATACCATCCAATAATCTCCTTCAACTTTCCATTTGGACTACAATGACTTTCATTCTTCCCCCAATCTTTGATCACCGATAAACTTCTACTCAAACATCTTCAAATGCATTCTCATCTTTTGATAATCATAGGCCCTCTTCCCTAGTACAATTGCATAAGATCTTCTAAAATCACCCTAGAGTGTAAGAGGCTGTTGATATTCTTCTATCAATTTTTTCTATTAAGAGAGCTAATTCTCATAATGACATCTTTTACGCAAAAGAGGGGCACTTAGGCTTGATAGGGTATGTCGCCTATCTCATATAGTGATATGCCTCTAATATAGAAGGAAATACATAAGAAAAGAGAATGGAATGAGGAAAAAGTTCCTTCTACACTAAGGTGCAAGCTTGTTAGAGAAACCGTGTTACAAACATGTTTTTGGATTATGATTTTGAGGATAGCAAACAAATCTTATTTTACTACGACTGCCTTTTTTCTACTAACTTTTCAGGACTCAAAGATCGGACAGAAATTAGAATCAGCTCAAGACTGGGTAGATTAGGATTGAGTTAGTCTGTAAATTTCTTTTTTCTTTCTTGAGTCAATTGTAATTATTTGAAGTGACTTTTGTTAAGTAACCCTACACACACACTTGAGAGATTTAGAACTTATGTTTTTACTTACATCGTCCCGGACGATGTTTATATCGTCCTGGATGATCGAGCTCAAAATAGAAGATCTAATCAGGATTTCTTATATAAGGCAGCCATAATTAACCGATCGGCCTGGACGATACCTGTATCGGCCAGGACGATATGCTCAATACAGAAAAATTTGACGCCATGATCAATTTAGGAATTCTGTATTTTTGGAAATTGGCCAGGACGATCATGATATCGGCCTAGACGATATCACACAATTATGCCTAAATTGTTCCAGGAATTAAGGAAGTAATTAAGGATGAATGATACGATCACATCGTCTTGGACGATCTCAGGATCGGTCAGGACGATCTATTAAAAAACACTTAGTTGTTTCTAGACGATGAATATCGACAAGATCAAATTTCAGGGCGATGCTATGGACGATTTTCCTCTGATTTGAACTGATCGGTCAGGACGATCGTGAGATCATCCGGGATGATCAAGTAAATTTTCAATCATCCAGTTTGCATTCATGGCGATGCTCTGGATGATTTTTCTCTGATTTGAATTGATCATCCGGGATGATCGTGAGATCGTCCGGGACGATCAAGAAAATTTTTAATCATCCAGTTTGCATTCAGGGCGATGCTCTGGCAGATCTTATAAGATTTATACGGATCGGCCAGGACGATTTATATATCGTCCTGGACGATAAAGTCGGCAACTTGCAATTAATGATCCCCTTCGAAGCTCTTCTATTTAAGAGCTCTTGTACAACATTTTTGAACATCCTTGACTGCTGTCTTGACCTGAGAAAACCTAAAGGAGAGAGAGAAAGAGAGGGAGAGAGAGAGAGGATCTTGTGAGGGGGAGCTTGTGAGGGGATTCACAAAGGTTGCTCCTAGCATTGTTCCACTTCTTTTTCCCTAGAGTCTCTTATCCTTGGAAGGATTGGAAGAGGTAAGTTTCAGCAAGTGATCGTGGTTCTCTGCCAGCTTCAAGAGGAAGCAAAAGGAGTTGGGGTATCTGCCTTGCCGGGTGTGGCAAAAAGGAGGTGTTTTTGTGAGGGCTTCTCCGCCTAGCTGTGGGGACTAAAGGAGAGTCACGTTGGTAGTGCAATACTCGGAGGGCACCTCCGGAGAGTGGACGTAGGTCGAGTTGACCGAACCACTATAAACCATTGTGTTCTTATTTTTACTGCTTCCGCATTTATTTTCTTCCGCACTTGTTTTTGTGCTGATTTGGTTTGTGATAATCATCCTCTTTCTTAAAGAAATTTTTTAGATATCAATTCACCCCCCTCTTGGTTAGTCTCGGGTCAGTTCTATAGGGCTTAACATCCCTAACAAACTTTCAAGTGGTATTAGAGCGGAATTCATAAAAACTAAGTTTGAAAACTTTTTGAATTTTGATCCATGGCTAACTTTGGGAATCGTAATACACCAGAAGGGTATTCTTTTACCCGACCACCTTTGTTTGATAATATCCTATTTGATTTTTGGAAAACTCGAATGTATACATTTTTATAATATGCTGATTATCGCATGTGGATGCTTTTAAGGATGGTTACACACCTCCAAGTGGTAAACTTAACGTCATTAATGTTCCACTTCCTTTTACTGAATGGACTTTAGATGATAGGATTTGGCTCAATTAAATGCAAAATATCTTAATTGCTTTTTCTGTGCTTTAAAATCAGAAGACTACATACGTGTTTCCACTTGCAAAACTGGTAAGAAAATTTGTGATAAATTGTGTATCACTTATGAAGGCACTAATGAAGTTAAACAATCCCGTTTGAATATTCTCTTGCATGACTACAAACTTTTTCATATGAAACCTCATTAATTAATTTCTGAAATGTATACGAGATTTACTTAGATTGTTACTTCTTTGCATGCCTTAGGAAGAGAACTTTCAAACTATAAAAAAGTGAATAATATTTTGAGATGCTTGTCTTCGTCTTTTGATGCTAAAATCACTGCAATCACTGAATCTAAAGATTTGAATACGTATTCGATTAACAACTTACTTGGCTCACTCATTGCTTACGAGCAAGGAGAGAATCAAAGAAATCTTGATGCAGGTGAGAAAAGAAAGGAGAAAATGGTGGCACTAATGGCACACAAATCAGACTCTGATTCTTCTGGGTTTAAGAGCGATGACATTGCCTTTATCACAAGGCAATTTAAAAGCTTTCTAAGGAAGAAGCAAAAGCATCATCAAAATTAGAGAAAATGTAAGGATAATAAATATTCAAAAAGATCTTCTGATGTTGTTTGCTTTGAATGCAGGAAGCCTGGACATGTCAGAGCAGATTGTCCTACACTTCAAGATCACTCAAGCAAAGAAAAGGGTGAGGAGAAACCCAAGTCTAGAAAGGACAAAAAGAGGCTTCAAAAGGCATTTTTGGCGGATTCTGCATCTGATTCATCGGAGACTGAACCTGAAGATGAAACAATAAACTTGTGCTTAATGGCAGAAGATCACATTGATCAAAGTGATGAAGAAGAGATATGTAAATCAACTTATGATCAATTGTTCGAAATTTGTGAGAAAATTCATGCATCATACAAAAGACTTAAAAAGACTCATGCTAGTTTAAAGTTGGAACTTTCAAATTTACAAAAAGAATCTGAAATTATTCTCAAATATCATTCTACGATTGATTCAAATCACATGGCCCTACTTGATGAATTTAATGATTTAAACAAAAAGTATTCGGAATTAATTGATGAGCATGATGCATTAAAAGTGTCACACACCTCACTCAAATTTGATTTGAAGAAATCTAAAGAAATAGAGCGCAACTTGAGGATGGATAATAGCAACTTGAGGATGGATAATATTGCTTTAGAAAATAATAACTTAAGGCCTAAAGATGAATTGGACTCAAATAAGAGAAATTGGATGACACCTACTTTTAATCTAAAGCCAAGACCTAGGAAGAGGCATTACAATCCAAATTATTTAAGAAATCATTTTCTTGGTGTTAGATGCTTTTCATGTGGCTTGCTAGGATGCATCTCACACACTTGCACTGTTCACCGTAGTACACATTGGGTGTGGAGACCAAAATTGCATAATTCACAGCATAACACACATACATTACATTCTATTTTTCATGAGAAGGGACCCAAACCTATTTGGGTTCCTAAATCTGACAGTTGTTTATTTTGCAGGATTGCTATCACCAAAGACCTCGTGAGAGCATATGATACTTGGACAAACAGAGGCTCACAACTCTTAACTGCTTAAACTTGCTGCTTAACAAATTATTGAATTGCATTTTGATTATTGTTATGTTTTATTTTTGTAATAATTTTTCTTTAGTTGTTCCAGTCGTTGTTACTATTATTTTCCTTATGATGATTTTTCCTTGTTCTTAAACTTTGGAGATTTATGGCTAATGATTAACATTTCTAAATCGGTTAAATGGAGAAAACACCGTTGATGGTTTCCCTCCCTCTAATTTCTTTTGGTGATATAGGTTTCTTTTCTAAACAAAAAGTCAATCTCATTTTAACAAATGGTTTTTAAAATTAAGATCTTTTTTTTTTCTTGCTACAATAGACTATCTTATATATATATGATCCAAAGTTCTTATATATCTTTCAAGTTAATTGAAATCTTATCGTTGAACTTATTATATGATTTTGATTTTCATTTTGTGATTTGTTCTTCCCTATGTTAGAGAGAGAGCTCCTCTTCTCTAATATCTATAAGATATAATTACAACTAAGAACCTTTTTAAGGGTTTGTTAAAGAGTTTTTATCTTGCAAAAATAAAAAATAATAAAAAAGGCCCATGACGCCAAATTGAAAAGAAAAGTATATACACGAAAGTGTATAAAAAATCAAAAGATGCTCAAAGAGCTAATCAAAGTGACAAGAGGCATAAAATGAGCCCACTAAATGCAACTAAACCTCTCTTTTCAAAACTTTTAAAAACTTAGAAGGACTCATGGGTTATTTGATGTTTTCAAAGGCTTAATTTCAAATTCCATGATAGAGACAAATTACTTTGGTATACTATTTCATAAGATATTTTATTTGTAACCTAGTTTTGAACAGATCTTCTTTTTATCCAATTTATTCTGAGTTAGACCTCTTATTTTCAAAAGATAATTTTTATCTTAAAAGAAGTCCGAGCTAGGGTAAACAGGATCAGATTTTCTACCGTTTTTTGATTATGACATTATTAACTCATTGATCTTTCAAATCTTTAAAATTTAATCATTTGAAAAATTTTTCATATGCTTGCTTTCTTAAAAACAAAAAAAAAGAAAAATAAAAAACCAAAAACTTCGTCTATTTTTTTCTTTTCTTATTTTTATCTGTTTTTGTTGTTTTTTTTTGTTTGTATTTTTTGTTTTTTTTGAGGTTTTCCCTTATCATCTCCATCTTTCCTTAATTTTCAAATTCTTGTCACATCGTCCTGGCTGATACCTCTATCGTCCTGGATGATATGATAATTTCTCTTCAAAATTTCATATGCTGAACTTTTCTGAGCTTTCTATAACTTATCGTCCCAGACGATCCTTTATCGTCCTGGCCGATATGACCGAACTCTGTTACAATCATTTTTGATCGTCGTGGACGATACAATTTTTATCCTGGCCAATGCATTTATGGTCATCATCCTGGCCGATACACTAGATCGTCCTGGACGATCCATGTGTCAGTACATTTAAATCCTTAAAATCGGCCCCGAACGATCCATTATTGGACAATCATCTTGGCCGATCCACTGTTCATCCTGGACGATACACGTGGCACAAATTTAAAATGTTTTAACTTTGGCCGGTACAATCAATTATTGTGCATCGTATTAGACAATACACCTAATCGGCCCGGACGATCTGCTTTTTCAATGGTCGTCCGACTTGACTCCTCGGGATGATCGCCTGTGTCTAATCGTCCTGGCCGATATCTTATCAGCCAGGACGATCGGACCACCTTTTTGACCAATCGGCTTGTACGTAATAATTGAACAAAATTGTCCTGGACGATTCTTCGATCGTACTGAACGATGTGGTTGTTTCTTTAAATTTAGACCATTCCAGCCATTATTTTCACCTCAAAGCTTCTTCTTATCTCATTTTTACTTACTGATTTCTTGCTATGGCTGGTGGGAAGTGAGTCCGACAGGCTTTTGGAAGTTCCTCGAGGGCCACTTTGGACCCTCGATTCAGGGAAGTGGAGGACAAGCAGCTTACCGTTGCTACAAAGAATATGGCATCACCCTTTCAAGAACCATCAATACTGTCCACCTTTCATATCTAGTAATGGATCTCTTTGCTCACACTTCTCTATGTTTCATTCTTATCCTTGCTGTCCCTTTTTCCTCAGAACTTTTATTAGAATTTTATGCAAATCTTCGTATAAATTCTACTTTCACAGCCTTGACCTCCTATGTGAATTGACGCCCGGTCGAGATACATATCAGGACTGTGTTGAACTATTACAGCTATCCACCACCGGGGATAAGTTGTATATAATCATCTTAGATCCTGATTTTGACTGGTCCACGAAAAACCATTTTCTTCGCCAGACCAACACACCCTTTCATGTTGGAGAGACTAGCTCTTTAGTTAAAGATGCTAGGATAATTCAGCATGTCCTTCACACCTCCATTATTCTAAAAGCTGGGGACCGAGTCCACATCACTCCTCTGCTTTCTCTGACTACCTTTTTCATCATGGCCCGGAGAGAATTTAATGCTACTGACTTGATTTTTCAATACATTGATCATTTAACAACTATTCGCGATCTCGGCCATAGGAGGAAACCCAACCTTGCTTTAGGACATCTCATAGCTTATATTCTTGAAAAAAATACAATCTGTAATATCCTGCTGATCATGACCTTCAGCCTCCTTACTTCTCAAACAGCTCTTTCAATATCCTTCACAGTACTCATCTCCACTCAGAGGATGGGGAACCTCAGGGAGCTGAGGAGGAGGAGGCTCCCGCTCCCGTTCCTGATCCTGCTCCTCTTCGCCAGCACTCATAGTTTGACCAGTTAGTGGAGAGATTTGATCGTTGGGAGATCCGTTTTGATGCTTACGTTGCTGCATAGGAGCAGCAACATTCTGAGGACATTGCCCGCTATGAGCAGCACCGCACAGAAGACTTAGCCCATTTTGACAGCTACATTACTCACCAGCAGCAGCATCACGACCAGGACATAGCATGGTTCAATGCTCAATTTACTACGCTAGCTAGCTACTTTCAACAAGCTCAACCACCTCCACCTCCACCTCCATCTGATGATCAGGATGCCTCATTTTTTTAGTTTTAGTTTCTGTTTTCTATGGATTGCTTTCTTTTTATGTATTGTGTTTTTAGTTACTTCAGTTTTTGTTTTTAGTTTTCTCCTCCTTTTTGAGATGTCAAAAGGGGGAGTAGTATGTTTATACTTTCTCTTATAGTTCTCTTGTTGTATGTTTGTACTTATTCAGATCAAAAAATTGAAAGCTTGTTTAGTTTTGCATTACTGTTTTAGAAATTATTATCGATATATTTGCCATCATCAAAAAGGGGGAGATTGTTACAAATATGTTTTTGGATTATATTTTTGATGATAGCAAACAAATCTTGTTTCACAATGACTGCCTTTTTTCTACTGACTTTTTAGGACTCAAAGATCAAATGGAAATAGGAATCAGCTCAAGACTGGGTAGATTAGGATTGAGTCAGTCTGTAATTTTTTTTTTCTTTCTTGAGTCAATTGTAATTATTTGAAGTGACTGATGTTAAGTAACCCTACACACACAATTGAGAGATTTAGAACTTATGTTTTTACTCACATCTTCCCGGACGATGTTTATATCATCCTGGATGATCGAGCTCAAAATAGAAGATCTAATCAGGATTTCTTAGTTAAGGCAGTCGTAATTAACCGATCGGCCTGGACGATACCTGTATCGGCCAGGATGATATGCTCAATACAGAAAGAATTTGTCGCCATGATCAATTTAGGTATTCTGTATTTTTAAAAATCGGCCAGGACGATCATGATATCAGCCTGGATGATATCATACAATTATGCCTAAATTGATCCAGGAATCAAGGAAGTAATTAAGAATAATTAATACGATCATATCATCTTGGACTATCTCAGGATCAGCCAGGACGATCTATTTAAAAACCCTTAGGTTCTTCTGGATGATGAATATCGGCCAGATCAAATTCAGGGCAATGCACTGGACGATTTTCCTCTGATTTGAATTGATCGGCCAGGACGATCGTGAGATCGTCTAGGACAATCAAGTAAATTTTCAATCATCTAGTTTGCATTCAGGGCGATGCTCTGGATGATTTTCCTCTGATTTGAACTGATCGTCCGGGACGATCGTGAGATCATCCGGGATGATCAAGCAAGTTTTCAATCGTCCAGTTTTCACTTAAAGCGATGCTCTGGCCGATCTTATGAGATTTGTAAGGATTGGCCAGGACATTTTCCATATCGTCCTGGACGATAAAGTCGGCAACTTGCAATTAATGAGCCCCTTCAAAGCTCTTCTATTTAAGAGCTCTTGTTCAACATTTTTGAACATCCGTGGCTATTGTCTTGACCTGAGAAAACCTAAGAGAGAGAGAGAGAGGGAGAGAGAGAGAGAGGATCTTGTGAGGGGGAACTTGTGAGGGGATTCACAAGGGTTGCTCCAAGCATTATTCCACTTCTTCTTCCCTAGAGTCTCACTACGTGGGGTCGGCTACATGAATCCTTTTTCTCTATTGTAACCTATTCAAAGTCAAATTCTCGTTTAAATCTAATAAAGAAAGGCCATTCCTAATATTTTCTAACCAAGTCTTTTTTGGTCTACCCCTACCTTTCTTAACATAAGTCAAATCTAATATCTCTACTCTCCTAATCGGGTCATCAAAAGGCCGTCGTTTTATGTGACCATACCATCTAAGGCGACTCTCTCTAATCTTATCTTCTACTGGAGCTACTCTAACCTTTTCACGTATATGCTCATTTTGTATCCTATCTCTAAGGGTAAAGCCACTCATCCACCTGAGCATCCTCATCTCTGCCACACTTAACTTAGTATTATGGTTCTCTTTTAATGGCCAACATTCGACACCATAAAGCATTGCAGGCTTAACTACCATCTTATAGAATTTTCCCTTAAGTTTGAGGGGTACATTTCTATCACAGAACAAGCCCGATGCATTCCTCCACTTCAACCATCCAACTTGAATTCTATTGATAATATCCCCATCCATTTCACCATCACTCTGAACAATTGATCCAAGATATCTAAAATGTGTACTCTTATTAATGGATTGATCGCACAAAGTCACAATCCCCTCACTAGGTCTATTACTACTAAAATTACACTCCATATATTCCGTTTTAGATCCCCTCACTAGGTCAGTTAGGGACGATTAGACAATTTTTGGTCATATCATCCAGGCCGATAGGATATCGTCTTGGACGATTAGTTCAAATATGAGGAAAATCATCCTGATCATCACCCTGAAAATAAGCTGGCCGATGTTAAATCGGCCCGGACAATCCTGAGATCCGCCCGGCCAATGTGATCGTGCAAATCGCCATTAATTGCTTTCCTTAATTGCCATATTTATTTAAAAAAATTTATGTTAGATCATCTAGGCCAATCCACCGAGACGATGTCCAAAAATAAGTAATTCCTAAATAGATCTGACGGTGGATTCTTTCTGAATTGAGCCTATCGTCCTGGCCGATATAAAATTATCCACGACGATGTATTTAATGATGGCTGCCTTAGCAAGGATGATGCCCTAATCAGGATTTCTATTTTTGAATCGATCGTCCAGACCGATATAAATATCATCCCGGACGATGTTACCAAAAACAGTAAACTCTAGGAAATAGTAAAAAATTCTTCCAAGGTGAGTGTGTGTGTACAAAGTTACTTAGCATCAGGAGCCACACTAATTACGAAAGACTCAAGAAAGGAAAAAAGGGTACAAACTAACTCAGACATAGTTTACCCAATCTTGAGCTGATTCCAAATTGCAGTCTGATCTTGTGGACCTAAAACTTCAGTGGATAAGGCAGTTGTATAGAAATAAGAGTGTTTGCTATCATCAAAATCATAAACCATGAAAATATATCCGCAACACTATCCAAGGTTATACATGTTAGAGCACAGCTCGATGATGTTAACCTATATGAAAGAGGTTAAAAGAATCCACCAAGGATGTATGACCTAGCTGAGATT
Organism: Dendrobium catenatum; assembly: GCF_001605985.2. Lineage (NCBI taxonomy): Eukaryota > Viridiplantae > Streptophyta > Magnoliopsida > Asparagales > Orchidaceae > Dendrobium > Dendrobium catenatum. The sequence goes on along the minus strand of NW_021319846.1, from coordinate 127,099 downwards.
GAATTTCATAACACTACTCAATGATATTAGCCTACATTAAAGAGGTCATATCAAATCCTCCTGGGTTTGATTTTACCTTAATTGGGAGGGGGGAATGACATGTATATCCTAAATCAAAAGTTAAGAATGATTTATATTTAGATTGTTACTATCTTTTTTAGATTAATATTAAAACCTTGCCCACATAGTATAAATTGAGCTAGGGACAATATAAAGCTTGACATATTTGGAATGCAACATTGCATTTGTTATAAGATTTATGATTCTAAGATTTAATCTTGGATATTATAAGAGATTGAAGAATCTTCTTAACCCTGGCAGTAGTTAAGGTTTCATCTAGTCCAAATTAAATTCTCATGAAATTGATGCAGTAATACCTGATGTCAGGATGTTGATATGAATGACCTTTTGAGATTAGAGCAAAAATTTCCCCGAGTCAAGAACCGCATTCCCACATATGCATCAAACCATTGCATCCTGGAATAATTGCGGTTGTAGAGAAATATATTGTTTAATGTATTAGCTTTATATAAAGATCCAACACACAATTAGATAAGAAAGAAGGTGCATCTTTTATAAGAGACACCAAGATCTTTATATAAAAAACTTTAAATAGGGGAAAACCAATGGGGACTGACCCAATTTGAATGAATCTACTAGTATTTATAGTTAATTACAAATGAGTCCCTTCCTTGGAGGGAAGACCATGGCTTGATTTAATAAATATACATCCTATGGAGTGAATTACATGGTGGGAATAGTAAGATTCACTATTGATATATTCATTTGGTGACTATAATCAGTTGTTGACAGATGTTAAAAAGAGCATAGTCAGGTAACGATGGTCGAAAATATTGTTGTAGGTAGGCAACAAAAGTTAGAAAGATCTCAATGTGGCTATGGAGGTCGGAAGAACCATAGTCAGTTTGTAACAGAGGTCAGAATCCCAATGATGGGCAGAAGTCTAGCATTAGGAAGAACTTCAATGATGGATTGAAGTTCGGCGTCAGATATAAGTCTGACGATGGGTAGAAGCCCGTCAATGGTTGAAAGTTCAGCATCAGGTAGAAGTCCGAAGAAAGTCTCGAGACGGATGGAAGTTTGACATTCGGTAGATATCTAATGATGGGCAAATATTCATCATAGGGTAGAAGTTCAACGAAAGTCTGACAGTGGTTGAGGAGTTTGGTGGCAAGAGAACTCAAGATTTTCTTATTTCTTTCCTTCCTTCCCTTCATTCCTTGGTCCCCTTCACATTAGAAATGAGGGGTCTATTCATATTTTTTTTAGAGTGGCATGGTAAATAGGAGGAAGACCAAGGGTAAAATGGGAGTGGTTTGAATAGACAGCCGATGTTGAATCTCTTGATTATGGATCATTTACTGGGAATTTGAATGTCTTAATAATTTTGAAATTCAACAATCTTAGGCTCATTGGATTCATCTCATCGAATTGCTCGATTCAACTACAAGCATGTCACATTTGGAAACCGTTTGGTAATCTAATTTATGGTTTGAACCTTCTAGATGTGCTTCTAATCTTTGATTTGGATCTATCTGAACTCAGATTGGGTTCAATTTGGTGTCATTGGGTTTGTATTTTTTAGATGTTCAGTTCGACTATAAGTTCGATGAAATCATAGTTCATATGGTCTTTGATTTAATTTTTGAAGTTTCCAACTTGCTTTTGCGTCGAGATTCATGCCTGATCAAGATAATTTTTATAATGATATATCAATTATTTAAACTAAATAGAATTAAAAGTTTTTTTTTTATATTTAATATGTAAAAAAAATTTTAAAATACATTTTATTATTTTTTTAGTAATAAATATGTAAATATCAAAAAATTAATTATTAAAAAAATATTTTTTATTAAAAAATAAATATTATTTTAAAAATAATTTATTAAATTATAAGTATTTTTATATATCTTTGTTCTTATTTTTAATAAGCATATGATTAAGCTCAAATTTAAATTGCATGATATTAGAAATGTGATGTATTTTCTCATATTTTTGGGATTTCTTTTTGAGCTTAACCCTAATCATATTGAATTTCCAAGGTATATTGCATTATTTGAATTAAACATTTAGAAAATCATTAATAAATTTTTTATTCATTCAATGATTGCATCTTTGAATTCTATGGAATCAATGAATGGTCATCTTTCATTGAAATTTAAATTCAAGTTAGGATCATGTATTGTTTGAAGGAATCTAGTTATCAATACTATAAGAATTTTTGTATTTTGTCCTTAAGCTACACATGATCAGAACTTCAAATTGAATGGGGATTATTTAGGGATGTTTCCGACATCTTCAAATAATCTTAATTCACTTGGATATGCATCTATCCTATAGTTGAATTTTCAAATTTATAAATTCTTTTTTTATGACTTAGAACTTTGGAAATTCATCATTGTTATTCCATAGAATATTATGACACTTATTATTGTTATTGATTGCTCTGATGTGAGTGATATATGTGTATAAAGGGTTAGAGAATATTAATTTTGAACCTACACAGCTTAGTGACACTTAAGGTTAAAAGTTAAGGATGAGTCTTAGTGAACATAGGAAAAATCCTAAATCATACATACATTCTATAGGGATGAAATTCCAAACGCTTAAAAATAGTGACACTACCTATTTTAGGATAGGATCTCAATGATTTTAAAAATCAATAAGTTAAATATTTAATTAACTCAATTTTAACCCTTTGGATAAGACTAAAAATTCTAAAAAATCATAATCAATTTAAATACAAAAAATCCAAATAACATATCAAACATATTAGAATTTAATCCATTTCCTAGGAAAATTAAAATCCCCTTGATTAGACTTCTAATTTAGGCTTGATTCAATTTCTAGTGAAAGTCAAATATTAATCAATTTTGATAATTAAAAATAATTAAAAATTCCAAAAGATTCTCAAACACTAGGAAACACTCCCTTGAGTCATTCTCCCTTGGGTCATTCCTAATCTTTGGGAGTGATTTCAAGAAATTTGGAATCAATTTGTATCTAAACACTTAAAGTCTCATAATTAAGCAATTTAAAATTCAATTAATTACATAAACTTTAAAAAGTCATAAGTAATTCTAAAAAATTTCAAATTGATAAAACTCAAAGCCATTAGACTCCATTTAAACTCTAATATTTTCTAAAAATATCAAACCACCACAAATAATTCAAAGTCAAAAATTCAACAATCTAGTCAAACATAATTCAAAATTAGGTTAAAACTTCAAAAAATCATAATTCAAAACTCAACAAACCTAGAGTCTGATCATTCATCTTAAGGTATAGTGTTTACTAAAATACTAATAATCTAGATATCACTTTAATTTAAAAAGTCAACTTTTGACCATTTAAGTAATACTTCTAAATAATTCCAAAAAATCTTAAGATTCAATAATTAAGCTAAAATTAAAGAAAATCCTAGCTTAATCATTCAAAGTAAGAATTAATCAATTGACTTAAAATTTCCAACATTTTACTCTAAACTAATTAAATTAATTTAATTAACAACAATTGCTACTAAGGCCTACGAGGCTATTTACTTTGCACGAAGGAAGGTGAAAATGATTTGGATGCTCACATAATCTTCTAAAGGTGGTCATACTCATATATGGTTAAAAATAAAGGGGGCAAAATTAAATGATTTAAACTGACAATTTTTTTGTTGGTGCTAAAAATTACTAAGTCCCCTTTGAAATTTAAAAAGTATGGCCAAGTGTGGATGTGATTTAATTTTATGTTAATATATAACTACTTGGGATGTTTTAATTATAATTATTTAAGATAACCTTGCATGTCATATTTGAGTCTAGATTTTTAATTCATGTACATGTAATTTAATTTTAATTGAGTTATAATGTGAAAGTGATATTTAAGGAGGGATATACATCCAACAAGAATCCAATGAGGAGGGAACATCTCTTAGGGGAGAGTTCATTTACATTTGGCTATCTAAATTATGATTTAAATTTCCAAAAAGAAAAGAAAACACTCCTTCAGCTAGGAGTTTTTTTCATTTGAATATCCAGACCCGATGAATCTAAGGAGCTCATAGATGGACAAAGAAGTGAAGACAAAGGAAAGTATCCTAGTCAAAGTCACTTGCATCGGTCTTAGGATTAAAATTTAGGTTATTGTCAGTGGTACCCTATCACTTTTAATTTTTGCAAATCCCACGTTGTATATTAAGTGGTAGTTACCATATGGATATTTGTTAAATTGATTAATTTGATTTATTTTTTTTAAATTATTTGCACTTAGAAATTGCGTACTTTTCTAATTTTTTATTATATATCATATTTTTTTTTAGCCTGAATACATTCGGAGGCTCGTGAGGGAACAACTAAAACTTTTTATACTTAAAATTTAATTAAAATTTTTAGGCTCATTTAAAAACTCTAATGCTTTATAAAGTAAGCTCATGACCACCAAGAGTTTTTCATGCACTTATATTATTACCTTCTCCTCGTTATTTTGTATCTTCATGCGTATGAATTATGGCAGACCACCTGGCCTATTATGGTGCAACTCTATCAATGGGGTATTGTGTAATATCTAAGGTAGTATCTATTTTTAAAGCCTTTTTTAAATTTTTTTCATACAAATTTATTCATTTATCGAGTTAATTAGCTTGCTTTGTATTAAAAATAATTTTAAAAATATCTAAAATTTTAATTCCATTTATTAATAATAATTACCTTACATAAGTCAAGGTGAAAATTAGGATCTTCTCTAGACATTAGCCCCATCTCCTCCAACTTAATCAATAGTCCATCAATCTTTCATAAACATATTACACTAATAATTTTAAAGCACTTAGGTGGTTTGCTTGCTCCCCAATCTAGGCTGGGATAAGTCTTGATTTATAATGCATTCAGTGGGTAGGGGCTGCTATCATTCAATGCATGAATTAGACTTAAGATTAGGAGAATACTTAAAATTATAAGACCCCAACTTTTTGATAAATTAATAACTTGAATTAAAATTCTCTTCAATCCAAAATTTAAAGCCCAACATATAGAATTGACTATTGCATTTCTGGAATGTTTCATAATCTCAAATGCCTTCTACTTATCTTCCCTTTACCTCTAATAATAACTACTTATATTTGATCCAATCCTAGTTAAAAATTCTGACCTTGTACCTTTGATATCAATCCTTAAAAATCCCTTTACCTTTTTGTAGGAAACTTGGATTTCCTACGATGTAATTAACTAAGTGGGCTTGTGCTTGAAGGAGATTTAGAACCCATATCTACTTTCAAAATAAATTTTTTAAACTTATCTTCTTTGGGAAATTCAAAATAAATGATGATCATTATCATCATATTTGAATATTTGACAAAGGATGATATATTCTTCCCTTGGGAATATATATCATTCATTGTCATGACTTCAAATATGAAATTAAGGGTAACCCATCTCAATTATCATTACTAAAAAATTTTATGTCCATTTTGACCCTTCAAGATCACATGTTGTTCCAAGATATTTGATTGATCTCCATTTTGACCCTTCAAGGTCACATGTTGTTCTCTCATGAATTTGGCTACGATATTTAGGATTTAATATGCAATTATAAGTGTGAAACCCAATAAGAAACCTTATTCAACTTTCGAGTTTATATATCATTTTTTATGGTGTGTTTGATTTTTGAATTATAATTCAAAATAAAATTTAAAATTTCTCAAAGAAAATTAACTTTTCAAAACTACTTTTTCAACTCACCCAACTACACAGTTCATCAAGCTTTTAGTCTAAAATATCACTTTTTTCTTGAAGAAAAGGCCAATAGCATTAAAAAGAAAAATAAATTACAACCAAATGAAGAGAATCTAAACAATCATATTCCTCCTTTAACAAAGAGAAAAACAAAGGAGGAATGTCAACAGTACTAATGTTATCACAAATAAAATTACTAAACAAAGCTTAGTTAGCATATAAATTAGCTAACTTATTACAACTTCTTTTGGAAAAATAAAAAATAACTTGGTTAAACTCCGTCAGAAAAGAAAAACCTCCCTCCAGCAAATGATTGTACTTTAACTTGGAACCTCTATAAGAACCTTGAAGAAGTTTAATAATCTTTAAATTATCCACTTCAATAATTATACCTTTTTCTTCCATCATCCAATCTTGAATAACCTTCTCCAACGAACGAATTGACATCAGTTCCAACTGAGCTACATCCCAATGTAAACACATAATACCAAAAGTAAGCAAAAACCTCCCATTATGATCTCTGAATACACCACCATCACCAGTTCTATTAGATATAAAATATCTTATGTTGCAAGACTACGTGCCTAAGGACGCTTTTGCTCTCGTGCTCGTTGTTACAACACCACGAATGAATTGATGGGATGTAAGTGTTAATTTTTAAATCTAAGAAATTAGTAATAAATGAATTAAACTAATAAAAAATTGGGAACTAACAATCAAACATAAATAAATAGATGTAATTATTGGGTAATTCATGCTTACAAGGTAATTAGCTTAGCCCCAAGGAGGTGAAATAAACTTTATAGCCCTAATTTAACAAATGAATTTACAATATAACTTAAATAACCATTGAACTTTTGGTAATAAAACATTTGGCATTTAAAGCTTTTATACACCTTGCTTGACTCATCTTAGGAATAAAAATATATATATTGGATTGAAAGTTTTAGTGACTAATCAATAGACTCTAAGCAACCAATTATTAATCAACTCCAATAAATAAAATCTATCCTAAAATAAATCTCAAAATATCAAAAATAGTAAAACCTAAACTCAATTTAAAATTTTCTTAACTTTCAACAAACCAAACTCAATTCATGGAAAACTTCAAACAATAATAACTTAGTATATATCCAAAACACATAGGTTGTTACACACACTATAGATTATTTTTTAGGACAACTAACTCTAGTTTTAGGCAAGGCTACTGTCCTTTGATGTGTTTTTCTATGATGTGAAATAGTTTTCATGTGTATGGATGCTAACTATTATGTTTTGATGTGATTTATGATGCTTATGATATGATGCTTATATTTTAATATCAATGTTGTGATCTATGATGGGCATTAAGATTTCCAGAGTTAAGAGCAACATGGATGTTTATTACTAATCATATTTTCTATAGATGGTCATGCTTATGTAGGGCAATAAAAAGGGGCTAAAGTTAATCATGATTTAGAGCTAACCAAACTTTTGTAGGGGTTTTTTGTTGGTTAACCCTTTAATCATTAAAAGCATGGATAAGTGTATAGTTAGCTAAAAAAAACTAAAAGCTTATTATGAAGTAATTTATGTTTATGATTTTTATATTTGAATTACTTCACTAACATGCATGGAGTTTTGAAACTTTTTTCTTTAAAAAATATAAATTTGCAAATAATAAGATTGTAAAAAATCTATAAAGTAAGATATTTTTCCAAAAGAATAGTTATCTAAAGAGAAAAGAAACATTTTTTCACTGGAGAGTTCTTTTTTATTTTATATCCTATTAGATGAATACATAAGGAGTCTAAATAAAAGATCAAAGTCACAGAAGAATAAATAAGGACTAAATAAAAGATGTCTTATTTTATGATTTATGCCATTTCATAGTTATAAAATCTAGGTTATTGTTGGTGAAGCCTAACCACCTTTACTTTCAAGAGACCCTGGGTTGTAATTTAGTGGCATATGTCACATGGATATTTGATATTTAATATTTTGATTGATATTTTTTTACATTGATTGTGCATAAGAATTACTTATTTTCATAGGTTTTTTTCTTACATATGCCTCCGCCTGAATTTTATTAAGCTCTTAGAAAATCAAAATTCTTCTACTTTTAGCCAAATAAAAAAATTAAGATAACATGGAAAGATAACAGCTTTTAATAAGTAAGCTAGATGTTATTTTGGGTCTTGTACATATATATCCTACCTTCTCTCCTTGTTAGGCACCTTCCCACCTATGTGTATTTATAGACCACATGACCTATAAAGGTGCAGTTCTGTCTTAGAAGAAGTTATGAACCGTAGGATAAAATTTATTTTTATATCTTTTTAAAACTTTAAAACATGCTAATTTTATATTCAACTAGCTTATATTATATTAGAAATAAATTAAAAAAAAAATTAATTACAATAGTTTGAAAATATAAATAACTCTCATATGTATAGATCCATTTATGATTCTCTAAGACGTCGGCCCTATATTTCAAAAAATTTAAATAATAGCTTTCCCATCTTTCATTGGACCAGATAACATGGTTTTAAATCAATTAAGTGATTTAGTTTGCTGTATATTCCAGGCAGGCATAAGTCTAAAAATTTCTACTTATTTGCACTTCCATATAATAGGATTGGGTTTCTATTTTGTAGTACCTAACTTAGATCGAGGTTTTGAGGCAAACTTTAGATCATAAGTTCTCATCCTCCGGGAATATAATCCTAAATATCTAATAAAATATCAACTCAAACATAAAAATCTCTTCTCCCTAAAAGATTAAAGCCTAACATAGGATAGAAAGAAGCACTTCTAGGTTGTTCGAGAATATTAAGTGCTCCCTACTCTTCTTCCTTTGAGTTCCAGAAAGAACTATTTAAAATTATTCTAATCCCTTTTGAAAACTCCAAATCTCTCATACTTGACTGAAACTTTAAAATTTAACAAAATGTTTTCAATTATTTTAATCAAGATTATTTTTAGGAAATTTACCCCTTTTGGGAAGTAATTAATCATAAATACTTGTCTTATGGGAAACCTGTAACTCTAGAATAAAATAAACCCTATCTCATTTTCATAAGATAGAGGAAAAATCTTTGAGAATGTAGATGAATTTAATTAAAACCTATTTTTGCATTCAAATGCCTTTGAAGAATATCATTTTCTTCGATAATATTTGATTACATAAATGGAAACTTTATTTAAACCCATTTTTTCATTCAATTTCTTTTGTAGACTATCATTTTCACCTTTGAGGTGATATGATATACTCATTATCATATTTTAATACAAAAATGATAATCTTCCATAAATCTAATTTTGTGCTTAAATACTATTCTAGAGTATCTTTTTTATCTTTTGAGACAATATGCTATTCTTTATTTGTATTTATATATGAAAAATAATAATTTTATAAAACTCTATTATTGTCCTTGAATCCATTGTAGAATACCATTTCTATCTATTGAGATGTGAGATATTCTCAGTGTTGTATTAGATCACTAAAATAGGAGAAACTTCAATTCTACATGTAAGGTATTGAAATTTACTATCCCATAAATATATGTCTATTCCTAGAGTAATTAAATAAGTTATAGGAACCTATAAAGTTTTAAAACACAACTTGCTTAAATACCACTCATAAGTTATGAGATTATTTGATCAAATTCCTAATGTAACTTTTTTTTAGAATACCGCATGGTCAAAATGCTACACCAATTTTTCTTGAAAAGCACACTAAAGAAATGTCATGTTCTGAAAAAGACTCAATCCAAATAGAAGTTTAAAATTGCAATATTTTCCTTTTACTGATTTTTAAATTTTAATTAAAGCTTCTTGCTCAGGCGAGTTTTTGCTTGTGGTAGATGATGATGATGACTAGAGGAAATCTTTCATTGAATATCTCTAAAATGGTAAACTTCCAAAGGTGAAGTATTTCTCCCAATAAATTAAGAAAAAGGCATTGCATTTTCACTAATTAATAATACCTTGTATCGTTGATCATTTAACCAAATGTGATTGTGATTCCTTGTAAAGGATGAATCTGCAAGATAGTGATTGAGATACAAGTGGGATTGTATAGTGCCCATAAATCAGGCCCAAAACTAAAATTAAAAATTAAATGGCTTGGTTACTATTGGCCTTTAATGATTAAACATTATGTTGAAATAGCATGACGTTGTCATCAATGCTAAGTACATGGGGTAGTTTTTTATCAATTGCCAATGTTAGCTACTTGGCCATTTGAAAGTTGGTGAATGACAATATTGGGCCCATCGATCCTCCTTCTTCTATGGGTCATAGGTTTATTCTAGCGGCAACTGATTATTTCTTAAAGCTCGCTGAAGCTGTACCACTAAGAGAAGTTAAAACTTACTATGTATTATAAATTTTGAAGGACCATATCATATACATATTTGGTGTTCCATGTCCAATCATATTTGATAATGATTCCACTTTCAAAAGTAACAAACTTAATAATTTTTTTTTTTACAAGTATAACATTGATTGGAGGTATAGTATAAATTACTACCCTCGAGATAATGGGTTGGTTGAATCATTCAACAAGGCTTTAATTTAATTTCTAAAGAAAATTTTAGATGAGAATAAATGTCAATGACATGAAAATTTGGTTTAAGCGTTGTGGGCCTATCGGACTAACACAAGCTACTCCATTTGCTTTAGTTTATGAAGTAGAGGCTGTTCTCTTTAGAGATACAACTCTTATCTCTTTGAATTATAATTAATAATGAAATTAAAAATGAATTGAATTCTTAACTAAGGTTAGAAGAACTTGATAAGTTAGATGAGAAATATTTGCATGCTCAATAGAACCTCAAGTTGTAGCAAACTCATATGGATCAAGATCATGATAAATTAGTCCATCCTAGGATTTTCAAAGTCAACGATTTAGTTCTAGTTCTTCACAGACCGATTCTATCTCACCTAAAAAATAATGGAAAATTCAAGCCAACTTGGCAGAGTTCCTATCAAGGTGGGTCTTACCAATTTATTGATTGTGATGGTGAACAACATATGTTTCCTATCAATGGATGTTACCTCAAGAAATATTAAAATTGATTGTATTCAAATTTCAGATAGATTGAATACATGTTTTTTTTTCTAAATAAAAGTGTTCTTTCCATCCGCTTGTTGATTGGGTATGGATTACCACAACTTGGTATAAAATTTTGAATATTTCATCTTTTCCCAAAAGGAAATCAAATTCATCTTTCTCCAAATGCAAGTCAATCAATCTTTTCCTTCTTGAAAAGAATTTCAAATTCAATCTTAGTTTCAAATACAAAGAGTTGATATTCCCAAATTGGAGTCTCCTTAGAAATTTGAGAGTTTAGGTGGAATCAAAAGCTTTCAAGGTCTCTCATAGCTCATTCTTTTAGATCTTATTTTAACCAAATAGAACATCAATAGGTCTATCCAAAGCAAGAATTTTAGTGGTCACCAAAATACCCTTTAGTCTCTCCAAATGTTAAGATTTATCTAGCCAAAATAGGTGACCTTACAACAAATATCTTTAAGGTTTAAGTAGTAGCAAAAATGCTCTTAGCCTTAACTTCTTTTTTAGTTTTATCTTATCCAAATAAGATAAAATCTATCTCTAATTGGTTACCAAAATACCTTATAGAACTTTCTAATATGTACCAAATGTCTTTTGAACTGATTAGGAAACATCAAATGTCTCCAAACCCTTCTCAGGTGATAGCAAAAAATATCCATGAAAACAATGTAGGTGGTAGCTAAAATATCCCTAAACCTTTAGGAGATAGCAAAATTTAGTTTGATTAAGCTTAATCAAATCCAAATCAAATCAAATTAAATTAATTTGAGTTCAATTTGATCAAATTGGTTTGATCAAATTAAAGCCTAATTTGATTCAAATTAGTACTGATTCAGTTCAATTTCATAAATTGACTGGATCAAACAAAATCAAGCTTAAATCAAGTCAAATTAATTAAAATTGACTTCACTTAAAGCTCAATTTCAAATTTGATCAACCCAATTAATCAAATATAACATTACTTTAACGTTCTAAATTAGAGAAGTTGATTAAACAACTCTTAGTATCTCAAAATCAGCAAGCTTTTGTTGCTTCTTTAAATCCAAAAATATTTTTTGATCTGCAGTAGCGCAAGGCTATCAAGTTTCTTGCAACTGGGTTCTACAAATTGGAGAATTGAGCTTCTGCAAGTTTGATGTTCCTCCTTCTGCTTGTGCATAGAGAGGGGGTGGGCAAATTAAGAGGCTAGGTGCACTTCTTCATACATGCTATCCTTATTTGCTTTTTATTTTAATCGAGAGAGTAAAGAGAGATCGAGGAGGGAGTTTAGTGGGTCAAGCCTCCTGACAGCATTCAATTGATAGAGACCTCAAGAGGAGTCAAGCAAGAGATTTAGAGGGATTGGTTCGAGTAGGAAGCCTCCTATGCGTGTACATCTGTTTAACTATAGTATAGCAACTAGAAGGACTCAATGTGCTTCCTGGCCTAATCTAAATTAGGGAGTTCATCTGCTAGTCATGTGTCATGCGTGGACTCTTTTGTGTGTGAGCTTGGGAGATTGAGTAGAAACCAATGACCGTATTTCTCCTAGCCGAGAGAAACTTACCTCTTGTAGTAATCCTCTCTTTATTCCTTCAACAGAGAGGAAAAATCTATTATCTCTCTTGTTCCAAAGCTCAACAAAGGTCAAGTATTGGCAAAGGAGCTTCTTCTTCCTCATATTCTGACTCTAGTGAGTTTGTGAAAGTAAACACAACATCCAGGAAGGTTTGAACAACAATTTACCTTCCTTTCAATCTGATGATTTTCACCTGTTTACTCTCATATGAAAGCCTGAGAAGGATGTCGATACATGTATATATGTTGGATTGTTGTCCAACACCTTCCAAATAAAGGTTTATGCACTCATATTGAGCCCAACACCATCACCTAGAACAAAACCTAAGTTGCTATTGGACTCTAATTTGATGGCTACATTATTGATTGAGAAATATTGCATGATACTTAAGGATTAGATTATGCCAAAATTTATCTAAAAAATATTGTAGGCTTCTTTATTTAGGGTTCTTATACTGTTAAAATTATTGGGAGATCACTAAGCATGCTTAGTTAATTTATGGAGTAAATTTGTGATAAATTTGGGTCTATAAGTACCCCACAAGGCAAATCCTCACATATTTCTAAATAATCTAAGCTTGTTTTGTATCACTTAATTCAAATGATTAAGGATTATAATGAGTAATAATATAGAAATAAATCATCTAATGCTTTTATCAATACAAAATTGATATAGGTTGTAGATGCTTGCACAAGTTGGAATTTATTGTTTTTGCAAGCTTTGGAAAATGCACATAAAGCTATACAATGATAAACCACCTACACACACACACACACACACACACACACACTCTCTCTCTCTCTCTCTCTCTCTTCAAGGTTCCTTAAATAATATCAAATTCATTTAAAACTCTTAGAAGTTATAGGAATCAACCTATCCTAATCTAAAATGAATCCTAAAAAGATAAATAAAAATTAGGAGCTTTCTTTCAAAAGCATTTCTCCCTAATGTATGATATTTAGAGTCTCCCAAAGTCTTTAAATATATTATTGTATGAATCTTAGCACCCCTTAGGAGCCAACATCAAGCTTAGATAAATCTTAAGAAATCAAGTTGAACAAAACTTTGTTGACTTAGTTTATCATTTTCTCTTTTGCTTGGTGTTTTTTTAAGCCCGCAAAGAGGTTCCCAAATGATCTTTGGAGAGCCCAAAAGAGCATTAGCAATCCTTAGGACAAAATCCTAAGTTCCTTTATCTCATTTATTGAAACACAAAATCAACAAGCAACTATCTATCCCCCTTTTATGCATGATGATTTTAAGTACCTTAAGACTTCAAGAATATCATCGTATAGAAGCTTTTGAACTTGAAAGCAAACCTTATGTCCTTCCACCTGAATTATTGAATCCAAAATCAACAATTGATCATCTAGACATAAGACCCAAAACCTGACCCCCCTCATTTTCTTATAACAAAATTAGGCTAATGAATATCTCTCTTTCAATACCAAATGTTCAAAGAATAATCATAAATTTATAACCCATAAGTTACATTTTCTCTTATATTCTACAAAGCAAAAAGTGATATAAAACCCCCAATTTCCCTTAGCCTAAAAGCTATAGAAAATCACCCATCTCCTTGCTTAATGCCTTTCCTAAACTTATAGAAAAGTTTCTAAATGACTTTTAGAGAGCTTAGGAGAACATTGGTAAATCATAGGAATCAAAATCCTATCTCCATTTCATCCTTCCAATCCAAGTTGAAGGAATGGACTCCTCTATTTGAACACCTAGAAGCTCAAAGAAAATCACTGTGACTTGTAGTCGAAATTTACATGTCAACCTCTCATTTTTAACTAACTCAAGATTTGGTAGATAATCATGTTTCATTGAAGACAAAATTCAATGATTCATCCTATTGCTTATAACCTATAAGTTGCATATTGCTTCTCCTTTCTTAATAACTCAACAGCTGTAGAAAATCCTCTCATTCACTTAACTCAAGTGAGGTGAATGAATAACTTTCTTTGGACACCCAAAAATTCAAAGAAACTCCTTGTTATTTGTAATGCAAATTTATATATCATACTCTCACATTTATCTAAACCAAACTAGGTAGATAATAATGCATCATTGATACAAAATTTAATGAATGCTTTTTTACTTGTACTCCTAAAACTATAAGTCATTTCTCTTTTCTATGGACTTCAAAAGTCCTAGAAAATTCTCTCACTTTAGCATAAAAGCTATAAGACCTTTCTCCTTTTCTCGTTAAACTCAAAGTTATAGGAGATTCACATCTAACCAATTCATTTGTTGAGTTAAAATCAATAAATAATCTCACATAAAGTATAAGAATATAAATCATATCTCTTTTTCATTCTCCTAACCTAAGTTAGGTTAATAATTTCTTTCTTTGGACTACCAAAAAACCAAAGAACACTTGATTTGTAGCCCAAATCTACATATCTTTTTCTTGTGTTTGGTTTATTTATAATTTGCAAACAAGCTTCTATCATAGAATACCAAATTCAATCATAAATACTATGGTTTGTAACTCCAAAGTTATAAATCTTCCTCACCTACTGAGCAAAAATCAATTGGTGACCCATTTTTCTATCAAATATTAAAATCAAAATTTTAACATCTTTTTCATTTTCTTAGTGCAAAACAAGTAAATGAATCCCTCTCTTTGAATATAAAAATTCTAGGAGATCTCCTCTTGATTGGTACCCTCAAAGTTACAAGTCTTCTCTCACTTATATGGGCTCCAAAAGCTTTAGAAGATTTCTAACCTATGCCTAAAAATTATGGGTCTCCTCTCATTTCCTCCAACCTTTAAGTTTTAGAAAATGTCCCTCTCCTATGTTCCAAAAGTTGAAGATAATTTTCCAATTCCTTAGACCCAAACTCTAAGTAATCTTTTCAGTTAAAAAAATAAGTGTTTTCTCCTCTTATGATTTTTAAAGCAATCCTTAGTTGTGTTTTAGGAGCCTCTTTCTATTAAAACTCATTATACCATAGTAAGTGAATTTCATAAAGTTTTAAGTCAAATCCTTATACATGTCTACCTTACCCTATTGGGTGAACATTTCTCTCTTATTTAAACAGTAAGAGAACCTAAAAAATCCTTAAAAATTACTTAGATTTCTTCGATATAATGATTAATCATTCCACCCTAAATGGTGGAATGCCTATATATTTAGATCTTAGGATTCTATGAGTAGTAGTTGTGGGTCACAAAAAGGAACAAAGGGTTAAAATGCAAAGGGTATGATTATACTATCCTTTAGGACAAAATAGTTGCTGATATGTACACTTTACATAAGCAGATCAATAAAATAGTTGATATAATCATACATATGATTGTCCATAGAAATAAGTGACCTTCAGCTACACATCTTCATGGATAATATTATATATGACTCGATAATCAAAAGATTTATCCCATTCGATATGTCATCTTAAGTGGGGTTTATTTGATATGGGTGTTGATTTTTCATGGGTGTAAGCCCATGTAGTTTTTTTTAAGAATCAATTACTACATTTATAACTAAAAAAAAGGAACAGAGCAACCTACTAAATACCTCCTACAGATTCCTCCTTAAACAATTTAATAAATGAAGGATGAACTTTATTCTTGGCAATGTCCTATTATGAATATGGATTCAAGTATTAAAATTTTGATGATAGCAAACATTTTTGTTACTTTTGGTTTTTCTACGATTGTCTTGCTTACTAACGTTTCAAGCGCACAAGATCAAATTGTAACTCAAGCCAACTCAAGATTGAGTAGACTAGGACTGAGTCTATTTATAAACTATCATCAAGTTGTTTTTTTCCCTTTCTTAAGTCAATTGTAAATAAAGTTGGTCCTAATGCTAAATAAACTTACACATACACACTTTGAAGAAAAAAATTCTAATTGTTTTTTAGAGTTTTTTATTTTCAATCACATCGTCCGGGACGATCCTAAATCATCATAGACGATCATTTAAAAATAGAAATCCTAATTAGGGCATCTTGGTTAAGGATGCCATAATTAAGCAAATCATCCTTGATGATATTATCATCGTCCGAGATGATAGGCCCAAATCAGAAAGAATCAGCCGCTAGATCTCTTTAGGCATGTTTTGTTTTTGGACATCATCTAGGACATCGTACTGGAGGATGCAGTACAATTATCTCTAAATTAATCTAGCAATTATGGAAATAAATTAAGATTTGATTCCTCAATCATATCATCCTAGACGATCAGTTAAACAAACCTTAGTTTCTTTCTGGTTGATCAGAATAATGTTTTGAACGATGTGTATTAATTTGAACTAATCGGCCGGGATGATCCTAAAATCGTCTAGGACGATCAATTATTTTTCCATCATCTAGAGATGCAATCAGGATGATATTCTGGATGTTATTTAACATTTTGAACTAATCGTCCAGGATTACTGTGAAATTGTCTTGGACGATCAGATATTTTTATATTATCCAGACATGCATCCAGGGGAATATTTTGTGAAAGTTTGTTAGGGATGTTAGGCCCTATGAACTAGTACCGAGGCTAACCAAAAGGTGGGGGGGGGGGGAATTGGTATTTTTTAAAAAAATTTAAAACCAAAAGAACGATTATCACAAACAAAAATCACCACGAAAAAATAAGTGCGGAAAAATTAAAGTGCGGAAGTAGTAAAAAGAACATAAGGGTTTATAGTGGTTCGGTCAACTTGACCTACGTCCACTCCCCAGAGGCACATTCCGAGTATTACACTACCAACATGACTCTCCTTTAGCCCCCACAGCTAGGCGGAGAAGCCCTCACAAAAACACCTCCTTTTTGCCACACCCGGCAAGGCAGAGAACCCAACTCCTTTTGCTTCCTCCTAAAGCAGGCAGAGAACCATGATCACTTGCTGAAACTTACCTCTCCCAACCGTTCTAAGGATAAGAGACTCTTGGGAAGAAGAAGTGGAACAATGCTTGGAGCAACCCTTGTGAACCCTCTCACAAGCTCCCCCTCACAAGATCCTCTCTCTCTCTCTCTTCCTCTCTCTCTCACTCCTTTAGGTTTTCTCAGGTGAAGACAGCAGCCAAGGATATTCAAAATGTTGAACAAGAGCTTTTAAATAGAAGAGCTTCAAAGGAGCTCATTAATTGCAAGTTGCCGGCTTTATCGTCCAGGACGATATATAAATCGTCCTGGCCGATCAGTACAAATCACATATGATTGTCCAGAGCATCGCCTTGAATGCAAACTGGATGATTAAAAATTTGCTTGATCATCCTAGATGATCTCATGATCATCCCGGCCGATCAGTTCAAATCAGAGAAAAATTGTCCAGAACATCGCCCTGAAATTATGCTGGCTGATATTTATCGTCGAGAAGCAACTAAGGGTTTTTGAATAGATCATCCTGGCCGATCCTGCGATCGTTCAGGACGATATGATTGTAACAATCATCCTTAATTACTTTCTTGATTCATGGATCAATTTATGCGTAATTGTGTGGTATCATCCAGGCCGATCTCATGATCGTCCAGGCCGTTTTCCAAAAATACAGAATACCTAAATTGATCATGTATGTAATTTTTTTCTGTATTGAGCATATCGTCCTGGCTGATACAGTTATCATCCAAGTCGATCATTTAATTACGGCTGCCTTAACTAAGAAGTCCTGATTAGATTTTCTATTTTGAGCTCGATCATCCAGGACGATATAAATATCGTCCGGGATGATGTGTGTAAAAACATAAGTTCTAAATCTCTAAAGAGTGTGTGTGTAGGGTTACTTAACATCAGTCACTTCAAGCAATTATAATTGACTCAAGAAAGAAAAAAAATTACATACTGTCTCAACCCTAATCTACCCAGTCTTGAGCTGATTCCGATTTTTGAGTCCTGAAAAGTCAGAAGAAAAAAGGCAGTCGTAGTGAAACAAGATTTGTTTGTTATCATCAAAATCATAATCCAAAAAATAGGTTTGTAATAATCTCCCCCTTTTTTATGATGACAAACATATCGATAATCAAATTTTAAACAGTAATGCAAAACTAAACAAGCTTTCAAAAAGGATAAGTAATGCAAAACTAAACAAGCTTTAAAAAAGGACAAGTACAAACATACTACAAGAATAAGTACAAACATACTACTCCCCCTTTTGACATCTCAAAAAGGAGGAGGAAACTAAAAACACAAACTAAAGCAACAAAATATAGAAAAAGAAAGTAATCTACAGAAAACAGAAACTAAAACTACATAAACGAAGGATCTTGATCATCAGATGGTGGTGGAGGTGGTGGAGCCTGCTGAAAGTAGCTAGCTAGCGTAGTAAACTGAGCATTAAACCAGGCTATATCCTGGTCGTGCTGCTGCTGCTGGTGAGTAATGTAGCTGTCAAAACAAGCTAAGTCCTCTGTATAGTGCTGCTCGTAGTGGGTCATGTCCTCAGAATGTTGCTGCTCTTGTGTAGCAATGTAAGTGTCGAAACAGGTCTCCTAATGATCAAATTTCTCCAATAATTGGTCAAACTGTGAGTGCTGGCAAAGAGGAGAAGGATCAAGAATGGGAGCGGGAGCCTCCTCCTCGCCCCCCTGAGGTTCCCCATCCCCTGGGTGAAGACGAGTACTGTGAAGGATATTGAAAGAGCTGTTTGAGTAGTAGGAGGCTGAAGGTCGTGATGAGCAGGATATTGAAGATTGTATTTGGTTTCAAGAATATAGGCTATGAGATGTCCTAAAGCAAGGTTGGGTTTCCTCCTATGGCTTGGATCATGAATAGTTGTTAAATGATCAATGTATCAAAAAATCAAGTCAGTAGCATTAAACTCTCTCTGGGCCATGATGAAAAAGGTAGTTAGAGAAAGCAGAGGAGTTATGTGGACTATGTCCCCAGCTTTTGGAATAATAGAGGTTAGAAGAACATGTTGAATTATCCTAACATCTTTGACTAAAGAGCTAGCCTCTCCAACATGAAAAGGTGTGTTGGTCTGGCGAAGAAAATGATTTGTCGTGGACCAGTCAAAATCAAGATCTGAGATAAATATATGCAGCTTATCCCCGATGGTGGATAGCTGCAATAGTTCAGCACAGTCTTGATATGTGATCTCGACCGTGCGTCGATTCACATAGGAGGTCAGGGCTGTGAAAGTAGAATTTATACGAAGATTTGCATAAAATTCTAATAGAAGTTCTGAGGAAAAAGTGACAGCGAGGGTAAGAATGAAACAGAGAGAAGTGTGAGCAAAGAGATCCATTATCGGATATGAAAGGGGGACAAGATTGATGGTTTTGGAAAGAGTGATACCACATTCTTTGTAAAGACGGTAAGCTTCTTGATCCTCTACTTCCCTGAATCGAGGGTCCAGAGTGGCCCTTGAGGAACTTCCAAAAGCCTGTTGGACTCGCTTTCCCCCAGCCATATCAAGAAATTAGTAAGTAAAAATGAGATAAGAAGAAGCTTTGAGGTGAAAACAATGGCTGGAATGGCCTATATTCAAAGAAATGGCCATATTATCCAGGATGATCACAGAATTGTCCAGGACAATACAATTCAATTATTATGTACAGGACGATTGGTCAAGAAGGCGGTCCGATCGTCCGGGCCGATCAGATATCGGCCAAGTTGATTAGATACAGGCGATCGTTCCGAGGACTCAAGACGGACATCCGTTGAAAAGGCAGATCGTCTGGGACGATTAGGTGTATCATCCAGGATGATGCACAATAATTAATCGTACCAGCCAAAGTTAAAACATTTTAAATCTGTGCCACGTGTATCGTACAGGACGAACAGTGGATCAGCCAGGACGATTGTCCAATAATGGATCGTCCGGTGTCTGTTTTAGGATTTAAACGTACTGACACGTGGATCGTTTGGAACGATCTAGTGTATCTGACAGGATAATGACCATAAATGCATCGGTAAGGATGAAAATTGTATCGGCTAAGACAATCAAGATGATTGTAACATAGTTTGATCGGATCATCCAGGAAAATAATGTATCGTCCGGGATGTGCGTTACAAAAGGCTCAAAAAAGTTCAACAGATAGAATTTCGAAAAGAAATTATCATATTGTCCAGGACGATAGAGGTATAGGCCAGGACGATGTGACAAGAATTTGAAAACAAAGAAAAGATGGAGATGATCAGAGAAAACCTCAAACAAAAATAAATTCAAACTAAAAACAACAAAAACAAAAAAAAAATAAGAAAAGAAAAAAAGTTTTTGGTTTTTAACTTGTTCTATTTTTTTTTTATTTTTAGCAAAGCAAGCATATGACAAATTTCTCAAATAATTAAATTTTAGAGATTTGAAAGTTCAATGAGTTAACAATGTCACAATCTGAAAACGGTAGAAAATTCGATCCTGTTTACCCTAGCTCAAACTTCTTTCAGGATAAAGATTGTCTTTTGAAAGCAAGAGGTCTAACTAAGAATAAATTGAACAAAAAAAAAGATTCGTTCAAAACTTGGTTACAAATAAAATATCTTATAAAATAGTATACCAAAGTAATTTGTCTCTATCATGAAATTTGAAATCAAGCCTTTGAAAACATCAAATAACCCATGAGTCCTTCTAAATTTTAAAGTTTTGAAAAGAGAGGATAGCTTGCATTTATTGGGCTCATTTTATGCCTCTTGTCACTTTGATTGGCTCTTTGAGCATCTTTGATTTTTGATACACTTTCGTGTATATAATTTTCTTTTCAATTTTGCGTCATTGGCCATTTTTTTTTTAATTTTTGTATGCTAAAAACTCTTTAACAAACCCTTAAAAAAGATTCTTAGTTGTGATTATATCTTCTAGATATTAGAGAAGCGGAGATCTCTTTCTAACATAGGGAAGAACAAACCACAAAATGAAAATGAAAATCATATGATAAGTGTAATGGTAAGATTTCAATTAACTTGAAAGATATATAAGAACTTTGGATCATATATATAAGATAGACTATTGTTGCAAGATAAAAAAGATCTTAATTTCAAAAATGATTTGTTAAAATGAGATAGACTTTTTGTTATAGAAAAGAAAACTATATCACCAAAAGAGGTTAGAGGGAGGGAAACCATCAACGGTGTTTTCTCCCTTTAACCGATTTAGAAATGCTAATCATTGGCCATAAATCTCCAAAGTTTAAGACCAAGGAAAAATCATCATAAAGAAAACAAAAGTAAAAACGACTAGAACAACTAAAAAACTATCACAAAAACAAAACATAACAATAATCAAAATGCAATTCAAGAATTTGTCAAGCAGCATGTTTAAGCATTTATGAGCTGCGAGCCTCCGTTTGTCCAAGTATCTTATGCTCTCACGAGGTCTTTGGTGAGAGCAATCCTGCAAGAATCAACAACTGTCAGCTTTAGGAATCCAAATAGGTTTGGGTCCCTTCTCATAAAAAGTAGAGTGTAATGCATATGTGCTATGCTGTGCATCATGCAATTTTGGTCTCCACATCCAATGTGAAATACGGTGAACAGTGCAAGTGTGTGAGATGCGTCCTAGCATGCCACACGAAAAACATCTAACTCCAGAAAAAGGATTTCTTAAATGATTAGTGTTATAACGCCTCTTCCTAAGTTTTGGCTTTAGATCAAAAGTGGGTATCATCCAATTTCTCTTAATTGAGTCCAATTCATCTTTAAGCCTCAAGTTAGTATCTTCTAAAGCATTATTATCAATCCTCAAGTTGTGCTCTATTTCTTTAGATTTCTTCAAATCAGATTTGAGTGAGGTGTGTGAAACTTTTAATGCATCATGCTCATTAAGTAATTCCAAATGCTTTTTGTTTAAATCATCAAATTCATCAAGTAGAGCCATGTGATTTGAATCAATTGTAGAATGATCTTTGAGAATAATTTCATGCTCTTTTTATAAATTTAAAAGTTCCAACTTCAAACTAGCATGAGTTTTCTTAAGTTTTTTTTGTATGATGCATGAATTTTCTCACAAATTTCAAATAATTGATCATAAGTTAGTTTACACAACTGTTCTTCATCACTTTGATCAATATGGTCTTCCGCCATTAAGCACAAGTTTATTGTTTTGTCTTCAGGTTTAGTCTCTGATCAATCAGTTGCAGAATCCGCCTAAAATGCCTTTTGAAATCTCCTTTTGTCCTTCCTGAGCTTGGGTTTTTTCTCTCCCTTTTCTTTGCTTGTGTGATCTTGAAGTGTAGGACAATACGCTCTGACATGTCCAGGCTTCATGCATTCAAAGAAAACAACATCAGAAGATCTTTTAGAATTTTTATTATTCTTATCTTTTCTCCAACTTTGATGATTCTTGTGCTTCTTTCTTAGAAAGCTTTTGAATTGCCTTGTGATCAAGGCAATGTCATCGTTCTCAGACCCGGAAGAATCAGAGTCAGATTTGTGCGCCTTCAGTGCCACTATTTTCTCTTTCTTTTTCTCACCTACATAAAGATTTTTTTGACTCACCCCTTGCTCATAAGCAATGAGTGAGCCAAGTAAGTTATCAATTGAATAGATGTTTAAATCTTATATTCAGTAATTGCAGTGATTTTAGCATTAAAAGATGAAGGCAAGCATCTCAAAATCTTGTTTACTTTTTCATAATTTGAAAGTTCTCTTCCTAAGGCATGCAAAGAAGTTACAATTTGAGTAAACCTTGTATACATATCAGAAATCGATTCAGAAGGTTTCATACAAAAAAGTTCATAGTCATGCAAGAGAATATTCAAACGAGATTGTTTCACTTCATTGGTTCCTTCATAAGTAATGCACAACTTATCCTAAATCTCTTTTCCAGTAGAGCAAGTAGAAACACGCATGTAATCTTCAGACTTTAAAGCACAGAAAAAATAGTTCAAATACTTCGCATTCAATTGGGCTAAATCTCTTTCATCAGTAGTCCATTCAGCAAAAGCAACTTTAGTTTTAATTCCGTTAACTTCATGAGTAGGTGGAGAAGATCCTTCTTTAATAAGCATCCACATGCGATAGTCAGTTGATTGCAAAAAAGTAGCCATGCGAGTTTTCCAAAATTAAAAGGAAGGTTGTCAAACAAGGGAGGTCGTGTAATAGTATATCCTTCAGTTGTATTACGATTCCCAAAGTTAGCCATGGATTAAAAATTCAAAAAAATTTCAAACTTTATTTTTATGAATCCCGCTTTGATACCACTTGAAAGTTCGTTAGGGATGTTAGGCCATATGAACTAGTCTCGAGGCTAACCAAGAGGGGGGGGGGAATTGGTATTTTAAAAAATTCTTTAAAACTAAAAGAACGATTATCAGAAACCAAAACCACCATGGAAAAATAAGTGTAGAAAAATTAAAGTGCGGAAGTAGTAAAAAAAACAAAAGGGTTTATAGTGGTTCGATCAACTTGACCTACGTCCACTCCTCGGAGGCGCCCTCCGAGTATTGCACTACCAACTTGACTCTCCTTTAGCCCTCATAGCTAGGCGGAGAGGCCCTCACAAAAACACCTTCTTTTTGCCACACCCGGCAAGGCATAGAACCTAACTCCTTTTGCTTCCTCCTGAAGTAGGCAGAGAACAATGATCACTTTCTAAAACTTACCTCTCCCAACCCTTCCAAGGATAAGAGACTCTAGGGAAGAAGAAGTGGAACAATGCTTGGAGCAACCCTTGTGAACCCCTCACAAGCTCCCCCTCACAAGATCCTCTCTCTCTCTCTCTCTCTCTCTCTCTCTCTCTCTCTCCTTTAGGTTTTCTCAGGTCAAGATAGCAGACAAGGATATTCAAAATGTTGAATAAGAGCTCTTAAATAGAAGAGCTTCAAAGGAGCTCATTAATTGCAAGTTGCCGACTTTATCGTCCAGGATGATATGAAAATCGTCCTGGCCGATCAGTACAAATCACATATGATCGGCCAGAGCATCGCTTTGAATGTAAATTTATGATTAAAAATTTGCTTGATCATCCCAAATGAACTCACGATCTTCCTGGCCGATCAGTTCAAAATAGAGAAAAATTGTCGTGAACATCGCCCTAAATTTGTGCTGCCTGATATTTATCGTCCAGAAGTAACTAAGGGTTTTTGAATAGATCATCCTGGCCGATCCTATGATCGTCCAGGACGATGTGATCGTAACAATCATCCTTAAGTACTTCCTTGATTCCTATATCAATTTAGGCATAATTGTGTGATATCGTCCAGGCCGATCTCATGATCGTCCTGGCAGATTTCCAAAAATACAGAATACCTAAATTAATCATGACGTCAATTTTTTCTGTATTGAGCATATCGTTTTGGCTGATACAGTTATCGTCCAGGTCGATCAGTTAATTACGGCTGCCTTAACTAAGAAATCCTGATTAGATCTTCTATTTTGAGCTCGATCGTCCAGGACGATATAAATTTGGTCCGGGACGATGTGAACAAGTTCTAAATCTCTCAAGTGAATGTGTGTAGGGTTACTTAACATCAGTCACATCAAGCAATTACAATTGAATCAAGAAAGAAAAAAGAAAGTTACAGACTGACTCAATCCTAATCTACCCAGTCTTGAGCTGATTCTAATTTTTGAGTCCTGAAATGTCAGTAGCAAAAAGGCAGTCTTAGTGAAACAAGATTTGTTTTCTATAATCAAAATCATAATCCAAAAAATAGGTTTGTAACTTTTTGGATAATATTCAAAAACTTAAACTAATCATATAGGATGATGTAGTATTGTCCTAGATGATCAAAACAAAAATACCTTCTAATCATCCAGACTCTACCAAATCATCATGGCTAATTGAGCTGAATTTGTACTAATCGTACAGGAAAATCAGACGAACGTCCTGGACGATAGGGTTGGTTTGCTGCAATTAAGAGCAAATCTGAAGCTCTTTTACTTAAGACCTCTTGTTTACCCAAGAGCGTATCTTTGGCTGCTATCTTGACCTGAGAGAGCTGAGAGGAGAGGGAGAGTAAGGGAGGGAGAGAGAGAAGATATTATGAGGGGGAGTTTATCAGAGGTTTCATAAAGGTTGCTCCAAGAAAGGATCCGAGTAATCTTCTCCGATTATCGTCCCTTATTCCTCGGTGTTCCTAGAGAGGTATAAGATAACAATTGATTGAGGTTCTCTGCCTCTTTCAGGAGAAATTGAAAGGAGTCGGGTTATCTACTTGCTTCCACTATAAGAAAAACAACAATTTTCAGCATCTATTTTTCATCAAAAAATGGCCAAAATCCATCAAAAATACTAATTTTTTATAGATTTCTGGCAGAAATATTTATGTCGGTTCAACACGTGTTAGAAAAGTGTTATCGACATAAAAATTTTTGTTAGAATAATTTTCGGTGAAATTCTGATGGAAAATTCATTGAAAATATTTCTGGCGAATATAAACTCTGCAGAAAGAATAAGAAAATGAAAAAAAAGCTTGAACAATAGCCTGCCCAACTGCAAGCCCACCACAACCTCGCCCAAACCCCCCTGCTGAATTTTTATTGCCTCAGATTACCTGATGTAGAGCTACTTTTGGTATTGCTTAATTGCGCGCCACATAGTAGTCCTTAAACCCGTAATGACCCGATGGCAACCCATACGCTTTAGCGCATTGTATATGAATTGGGCGTGAAAACTAAAAACATACTCGGCTTTTACCACAGGTATAATAACCTTTTCGGTATTAAACCTAAGATTTTATACAGTCTTTGGGGTTCATATACTGCATCTAAAGAAATCATGAAGTGTTTGAGGAGATGGAAGGAACGAATGTAGCTACTCATTTGGAAGACTTTGAAGACTTTGAGGAAACTCTGACGTTAAATTTTGATCATGTATTTTTTGATTTAATACAAGTAATTCTTTATCTATAATGTTTGATTTTTTTTTTTTTACTATTTCATTACGGATAGAACTGGGCATCAATGTAGATGAAGAATATGTAAAACCCTGTACCCAGCAGAATCATAAAAATCCATTAGATTTACTCGGTACACGGTTTGACATACCTCGGTACTGATCGGTACTAGATATTGTTGCTCAGTATGAACTATTTGCGCACAAGTTTTGAGAAAATCAAATGTTGGTTGAAGTTGTACTGATCATTACAATTGATAAGTTTCGCTCGGTATAACCTAGTACTGATCATTTCATGGAACCGATCATTCAATTAGCTCGATACTGATTTTTATAGCTCTTTATAAACTCAGAGCACATTTGTAGCAAGCTAATAAAACTTATTACTTCCTAGTATCGATCATTCAACCTGATCGGTATAAGCTCGGTATTGATATATAGATATAATGCTAATCTGGATGTATGAATATTTTTTCACAGGGTATTTACAATTCTGAAAAGGAAGCATATGAAAAATATTGCCATTACGCACATTCAACTGGATTTAATGTTCGGAAAGATCATCACCATTTCTGGCCAAATACAAGGAAAATTAAATCAAAGGATTTTATGTGTTTTAAAGCAGTATTCAAGAAGGAGACTGAGATAGGTACAAAGGTTAAATATCAAAAATCATGTACAAGAACAGGATGTCCAGCCATGATTAAATTTTTGGTGAGTCAAGATGGGATTTGGGGGGTGAATAAATCTATAGAGAGTCACAATCACAAACTGGCTAGGCCGGATGATCAGTATTTGCTCAGGTCATCTTGGAGCATTAGTGATGAGAATGCATCTATTCTGAAATCTATGTCACAAGCAGGGATAAGAACTGTTGATGCATTTAGATACCTATCTGATGAAGTTGGAGGTGTTGGTAATCTGGGGTTCACCAAGTGGGATGCATACAACTACATCAAAAAAAAAAAAGAAGAGACAAGATTGAGACTGGAGACTCAAATTCACTCATCAAGTTGTTTAAAGAATGGACAATTAATGATAACATGTTGCTTGGGATGTGCAAACTGATGAAAATGATTGTTTGTTAAATTTCTTCTGGGTTGATAGTCTTGGTAGAATTGATTATGATTGTTTTGGGGACGTGATTATTTTTGATATAAGTTATCGTTTAAATAAATATAACATAGCTTGTGCCCCAATTGTCGGAGTGAATAATCACTGGCAAAATGTTCTGTTAGGAGTTGCATTTTTATCTGAGGAGACTATTGATTCTTTTACATGGCTATTTAGAATATTTCTAAGAATTATGGATAACAAACATCCCATTACTACTGATCATGACTAAGCCATGGCCAGGGTAATAGAGATTGTATTATCTAATACATGGCATCAATTGTGCCAATGGCATATGTATAAGAAGGCTCCTTCAAAAGTATGGTACTTTAACAGCAATAACAGAGTCAAATACTTATTTTTTTATTGTTTCAAGCAGTGTGATTATGTGGAGGAATTTGAGAGAAAGTGGACTGAAATGATCTCAGAAGGAAACCTCCAAAGCCATCAATGGTTGAATGATCTCTACAAAATCAGAGAGAAGTGGTCAACTGCATTCAATAAAGATTGTTTTAACCTTGATATATTATCAACCCAACGTAGTGAGTCTACCAATCATGTATGCCATAGTTATTCCAAGACAACAAGTACTATTACTAAGTGTTTCTTAGGTTTGGAGAAGGTGTTGAGGACTTGACGTCGGAATGAACAGGATGAAGAATTTAGATATAGTCAAACAGATATACAACCTTATATGAAAAGTAGCCGAATATTAAAGCAAGCTGCAAAATTTTATTCAAGAAAGTTGTATTCATTTTTTGAAGAGGAGTTCTTACATGGACTTGGTGGACTAAACATTGAACATTCCTCATCGGATTTTTCAAAATTTTCTATAAAGAACATAAACAACTCCACTGATTCACACAATTAGAATGTCACTTTTAATTTCTTAGAAGGTACCATTCAATGCAGCTGTGTAAAATTTGAAATGATAGGTATATTATGTTCTCATTGCATAAGAGTTATGAGATAGTTAGATATTGTTAATATTCTCGTTAAATATTTACTCCCAAGATGGTCAACCAGTGCTAAAAATATTTATATTCAAGAGGGAAGATCCCATCTCTCGGTATCAATGCTTGCCAACCTATTGAGGGGTCTAGCAACTTAATGTTTAGAAATTATATCTACCGATTTGTATATAAAATTTGCACAGAAGCACAAGGTAATGAGGAGGTTGAAATGTGTGTGATAGATGACATTAGTACATTGGCTGTAAAAGTGCATTCAATCAAGATTGGGAAAAAGAACATACCAATTTCTGGAGGTCGTAATGAAACTATTAAAGATCCTAAGAAGTGCCGGCCAAAGGGTGTATCAAATGAAAGATTGAAGGATCACTAGGAGAAAAGGAATACAAAAAAAGTTAAACCCACAGAGAAGAATCCTCCAACAAGCATACACTTTATAACTGAAGATTCATGCAGTCAATCGTCTTTCATGTAATTTAGGAATTTTGAGATATTTCTATTATGATTATGACTTTCTGATTGTATATGTGAATTTTATAATTTTGAGATCTTTGTAGTAGTGGTTATAAATTTGTATTGCTCGGTATTAGTGTATAATTAGTTGGTATTTCTTGGTACTTGGCCACAAAAGTTGGAATTGCTCGGTAGATGGTGTGTACTGAAATGCACTAATATATTACCGAGCATATTTTAACTAATACTGAGCAGTACCAAATTTTTTTCATATTGCTCGGTATTATTCTATGATTAGTGGGTATTCCTCAATATTAGTCCTTTTTAGTACTCGGTACTTGTCCACAGAAGTCGATATTGCTCGGTATTCGGTGTGTACTGAACTACACTAATATATTACCGAGTATATTTCAACTAATACCGAGCAGTACCGATCTGTTTTCATATTGCTCAGTATTAGTCTTTGATTAGTGAGTATTGCTCGGTATTAGACCTTTTTAGTACTCGGTATTTTTCCACAGAAGTCGGTATTGCTTGGTATTCGGTGTGTACTGAACTGCACTAATATAGTACCGAGCATATTTCAACTAATACCGAGCAATACCGATCTGTTTTCATATTACTCGGTATTAGTCTTTGATTAGTCGGTATTTCTCGATATTAGTCCTTTTTAGTACTCGGTACTTATCCACAGAAGTCGGTATTGCTCGGTATTCGGTGTGTACTGAACTGCACTAATATAGTACAGAGCATATTTCAATTAATACTGAGCCGTACCAATCTATTTTCATATTGCTCGGTATTAGTCTTTGATTAGTGGGTATTGAACGGTATTAGTTCTTTTTAGTACTCGGTACTTGTCCATAGAAGTAGGTATTGCTCGGTATTACTCGATACTCGTCAATGATTAATCGGTATTGCTTGGATTTTTCTGTACATTAAATAAATTATTAAAACACATAAGATATACACAAAAAATATACAAAATAATTTCATCATTTAGTCCATAATCTATTAAATTTTAGTACATAACATGACATATGCAAATTCAGCCCTGAATAATGGTATACTAGATCACCAGTTCTTATAACGATACCATTGAACATGTTCTTGTTGTATCACAACTTTCATATATTTATAAACAAACATGCCACAATCAATGTTTTTATCTTGTGTTGGCACATTTCTAAATCCTTTGATAGGCCATTTCATTATATCTTCGTTAAAAGTGTTCTTTGTATCATTGTACAAATGGGAAATCTTGAAAATTTAAATTAAATTAATATACATTAATGTTACTCCTAAAATAAAAGTCAAATATTGGTATTACTTACAACTTCTGGGAGTATGGCTTTGTGTGTCTTTTTTGGTAATGAATCATAAAATTCACATCGTTTCTTTCTCAAATTGCATACTAGAAGTGTCCAATGTTTACTGTTTATTATAGGAACAAAGATCAAATTTACATTCCTAATAACAGTTCTGTTTATATGAGATACGAAGCTAGTTGTGTTCGTCTGGATAAGATAAAATAGTAGTGGTGATAAAAAGAACTGTTATTAGGAACAAAGATCAAATTTCTATCCCACCGAGTAAAACGTGGGCGGGATAGTTCATCCTCTACGGCATGAATGGTTGTATGTTCAGGAAACCAAATCTGCAAAAATAAAGATAATTAAAATTTGTTATAGAAATTGGAAATTTATCAAAGATCTTTTGAACAAAATAACAATACTCACAATTACAATCATGACAAAACCATTTACATAACCCAGTGCGCATCCCTTTGATTGTTTAGTAGCAACAAGGTTGAATTCATTACTAGGAAACACCTAATTGATTCTGGCCAGTTGTATGTATTAAAACTATCAATATTTTCGACAACTTCCAGGATAGATGATGGTATACGGAAGTTTACCATTGGATAAAAAATATTGGATAGTAGGTAAAGGATGAATCCTTTCACTAGATCATCCATTGGAGTTGAATTATCCATCCTCTCAATGTCATGGCGAATGTCATTAGATATTTTGCCACTGGATCTAACACTACCAACGTCAAATATAATACCTTTATTCGGCATGCCTATGATTAAGGCAACCTCATCAGAAGTGAACTTTATCCTACGTCCTTTAATAATAAAACTTTCAGTCTTCAAATCCCACTTTGATAGTAGCATATACATAAGTGGAACATTCTGAGGCATAAGAGGAACCATAAGGAACTGGCTTATTTGCAGCCTCATTTACGCGGACCCGACCCGACGAATATTAGATTTATGGGACATGCAAATTTTGAATTTGACAACCCGACCAGTGGGCCCAAAAAATTCTTGGCGGACCTAAAAATTATGTAAAATTTTCAAATAAAGATCACTCGGTATTATGTAAAATTATGATTTAGTACCGAGTTAAATACACTCGGTATTGCTCGGTACTGAGCGATTTTGACAGTTATAAATACTCGGTACTGCTTGGGATTATCGATTAATGGTCGGTATTAGCTCAGTTATATTGCTATGAACTGCTCGGTATTTATAACCATTAGTTTGTATAAGCTTCGGTATGTTAATTGGTACTGCTCGATACTACTTGGTATTTCTCGGTATTATGAACAATAACTCGGTATAAGCTTGCTTTAATAGTCCAAATCATGTTATATACACGGTACTCATCGGTATTATCTCTATTATGTTCGGAACTGATTGTCCTTTGTATGTATAATTTAATACTCTAAATTGCTTGTCTTCAATACTCGGTATCCGTTATGCAGGGATATACTCCAAAGATTCATTTCAGATGCCGAAATTCAAATTTTAGAGAAGTTTGTAATCAACTTGTTCGGAGATTTGGAGATCCTTTTGTTGAAAGACTGCGGTAGCTGCAAATAAGCCAGTTCCTTATGGTTCCTCTTATGCCTCAGAATGTTCCACTTATGTATATGCTACTATCAAAGTGGGATTTGAAGACTGAAAGTTTTATTATTAAAGGACGTAGGCTAGAGTTCACTTCTGATGAGGTTGCCTTAATCATAGGCATGCCGAATAAAGGTATTATATTTGACGTTGGTAGTGTTAGATCCAGTGGAAAAATATCTAATGACATTCGCCATGACATTGAGAGGATGGATAATTCAACTCCAATGGATGATCTAGTGAAAGGATTCATCCTTTACCTACTATCCAATATTTTTTATCCAATGGTAAACTTTTTTAATTTATTTTATTTTAGTAATATTTAATTTAATTTAACAAAATGAATAATTTTAAATATTACTAATTTCTATTTTCCAAAAAAACTTTTAATTTTGTCAAAAATCTATTAGAAACTCTGGCAAAAAAGCTAACAGAAAATGTATAAAAAATAACTTAAAAATTCTATCAAAAGTTCTCCAAAAAATTTGCAAGAAATATTTCATTAAAATTTGTCAGAAAATCTATCAAAATTGCAGATGAATTTATTTCCATAAAAAATTAACATTTTTTCTGTAGTATTCAAGAGGAAGCAAAAGAAATTGAGTTCTCTGCGTCACTGGTGTTAGTGGAAAGGATATTTGTACAGGAAACTTTGCCTTGTTGTGGGAGCAAAAGGAGAGTCATTAAGTTTAGTACAATACCAAGAGGAGAGGCTCTAGGGAGTGGACATAGGTCAAGTTGATCTAACCATTATAAATTTATCTGTGTTCTTTCTTATTGCTTTTTTGCATTTAATTTCCACACTTCAATTTTATTATGGTGAATCTTGGTTTGATTTAAAATTATGTTTTTGATTATGAAATTTATTAAAATATCAATTCACCCCCCTCTTAGTTATCTTTGGGCTAGTTCATAAGGGCTTAACATCCCTGACGAACTTTCAAGTGGTATCCGAGCGGGATTCATAAAAATGAGTTTTTGATTGAATTTTAATCAATGACTAATTTTAGTAATTATAGTACTGTGAAAGGGTATTCTATTACCCGACCACCTTTGTTTGATAATATTCTTTTTGATTTTTTGAAAACTAGCATGTCTACATTTTTACAATCGATTGACTATCATATGTGGATGCTTGTTAAAGAAGGTTATTCACATCCGTCATATGAAAGTAATGCTATTAAAATTGAACTTTTTTTTATTGAATGGACTTTTGATGATAGGAATTTAACATAACTTAACACAAAATGCTTTAAATATTTTTTTGTGCTTTAAAATCTGAAGATTACATGCGTGTTTTAACTTGTGCTACCGGTAAAGAAATTTGGGATAGAATGTATGTTACTTATGAAGAAACAAATGAAGTTAAGTAATCTAGGTTGAATATTTTATTGTATGATTATAAACTTTTTTGTATGAAACCTACTAAATTAATTTCTGATATGTATACTAGGTTTACTCAAATTGTCACCTCATTATATGCCTTAAGAAAGAGAACTAACTAACTATGAAAGAGTCAATAAAATTTTGAGATGCTTGCCTTCTTTCTTTGATGCTAAGATCACTACAATTACTGAATCTAAGGATTTGAATACTTATTCTGTTGATAACTTACTTGGGTCAATCATTGCTTACGAGCAAGGAGTGAACTAAAGACATCTTAATGCAGGTGAGAAGAAGAAGGAGAAAATTGTGACGCTGAAAGCTAACGATACAGATACAAATTCTTTCAGGTCTAAAAATGATGATGTTACCTTTATCACTAGGCAATTCAAAAGCTTTCTAAGAAAAAAAAACAACCATCATCAGATTTGGAAAAGGTATGTATATCAAAATTTTTAAAATTTCTTCTAATGTTATTTGTTTTGAATGTAGGAAGCCTGGATATGTCAAAGCTGATTGTCCTACACTTAAGGATCACTCAAATAAGGAGAACGGTGAGGACTAACCCAAGTTCAGGAAGGACAAGAAGCGGTTCCAAAAGGTGTTTTGGGCAGATTTTGCATCTAACTCCTCTGAGACTGAAGCTGAGAAGAGACAACAAACTTGTGCTTGATGGTTGATGATCATCTTGGTCAGTCTGACCAAGAAGAGGTATTTGAACTAAGCTATGAATAAATAATTGAAGTTTGTGAGAAAATTCATGTATCATATAGGAAACTTAAGAAATCACATGCTTGCTTGAAATTAAAATTTTTAAACTTATAAAAATAGCATAAATTTTTGTTTAAAGATCACTCTATATTTGATAGCAATCACATGTGATTAATTGATGAATTTAATGAGTTAAATAAAAAGCATTCTGGGTTGGTTATTGAGCATGATTCATTAAAATCTTCCTACACCTCACTTGAAACTGATTTTAAAATATATATATTGATGAAGCTAAAAGTAGGGAGTAATATTTGAAGTTTGATAAGGCTATTTTAGATAATGCTAACTTGATGTTAAGAGCTGAATTGAAAGCTCTTGAGGAAAATAGGGCTACACTCACACTTGATCTAAAGCCAAAAGTTTTGAAACCTAGTAGGAGGCATTTTCACCCGAATATATTAGTAAACCCTTTTCCTGGTGTTAGATATTTTTCATGTGGTATGCTAGGACATATTTCACATACTTGCACTATTCACCATAGTACACATTAGGTGTGGAGACCCAAATTACATGATTTACAGCATAACATACATATATTGCATTATTCTTTACATAAGAAGGGACTCAAACTTGTTTGAGTTTTAAAATCAGATGTTTGATGATTTTTTTAGGCTTCCTCTAACAAAGGGCCTCATGAGAGCATGTGCTAACTGGATAGTGGAGGCTCACAACACATTATTGCATAAACTTGTTGCTTAATAAATTCTAATTTGCATGTTTTCTGCTCTATTGCTTGTTGTTATTTTCTATTCTTTCTTTTTAGTTTTGAGTATTGATTTTTTATTTGCTATTATTTTGTAGTGTTTTCATCTCTGATGTTCTTATTTTATTTTAGTTTGGTTTTTTCTTTTTGGACATAGGTGAAATGATATTTTATGTCTTATTTTTGTTTTTAAAAATTTGCAGTTAATGTTTAATATCTCTAAATCAGTTAAAGGGAGAAACTCCGTTGATTGTTTTCCTTCCTCTAACCTCTTGTAGTGGTAAAAATTTTCTTTTCTAAACGATAATATATCTCAAATTAATAACTGGACTTTGCAATTGAGATCTTTTCTATCTTGTTACAATAATCTATCTTATATATATAAGATTCAAAGTCTTTATATTACTTTCAAACTTTCATAATCTTGTCATTGCATTTATCATATGAATTTGATTCTATTTTGTGGTTTATTATTCCTTATATTAGAGAGTGAGTTTTCTTCTCTAATATCTGGAAGATATACTCAGAACTGAGAGTGTTTAAGAGTTTCGAAAGAGATCTTGCTTCCAAAAATGTCAAGGGCATAAAATGAGCCAAAAAAATGAAAAGATACGTAATGACCGCAAAAAAAAAATTGAAAGATACACAAAGTGTATCAAAAATTAAAAGATGTGTAAAGTGCGCCAATTAATTAACAAGTGACATAAAATGATCCCACAAAAGTTAAGCTTCCTTCGCTTTTAAACCTTTAAATCTTAGAAGAATTCATGCGTCACTTGATATTTTCA
The DNA here is from genome assembly GCF_001605985.2 of Dendrobium catenatum. Taxonomy (NCBI): domain Eukaryota; kingdom Viridiplantae; phylum Streptophyta; class Magnoliopsida; order Asparagales; family Orchidaceae; genus Dendrobium; species Dendrobium catenatum. The sequence continues at coordinate 91,927 of NW_021319846.1, read as the reverse complement.
AAGGCTTGATTTTGAATTTCGTGATTATGATAAATTACTTTGGTATATTATTCTATAAGACATTTTTCTACAAACACGTTGTGAACATATCTCTTTTTCTTATCTAATTGGTTTTTCTAAGTTAGGTCTTTTATGAGAAAGCTAGTGAGAGAAAGTCCCATTTTTTAGTGAGAGAAAGTCCCTTTTTTTCAAATCTCTATATCTCTTCCATTTTGGCAGAATTTTCATTGATGATATGGAGGCTTTGCCAGAGGACTCTATCGTTCATCGAAATCCTCCAATTTGTCTCGAGGTTTCTTTCAGATCCCCTTTGAGATTAGATGATCGAAAGATTCATGGAAAATTGGCTCCTTTGGTTATAAGGGAGTAGTTGTTGCTTTTCCACTTCCACTTATTGATTTGATGACTACGAATGATCAAGAGACATCATCTTCTGTTGGGTTTAAACTATTTGTCAATAGATTTGGGAATGTCAGATCAGAACCTATTGAGAAGAATGCACCTCTGGTTAAGCCTTCAGATGTTCGTGATAATGTTCAAGAGAAGTCTACATATGGAATTTTGGATGTTTTGAAGGAAGTAGGAAATCCATGGTTGAAAAATCCGAATATTAAGATCAATTTTTCAAAAGATGAATCAATTCTTTTTCAAAATGGATTGGCCGTTAAGCTTTTTGAGCCTGGGGTGATGGAAAATTCAGCAAAGCTTCAAATTTTGGTTGTGGTGAAAGTATTTGGAAGTGATATTCCTATTTACCTTATAGTTGAAGAACTCTGAAGGAAGTGGCTGCAATTTGGGTGGTCCTTGGTACATGAAGGGTCATGTGGTTGCCATAGATAGGTGGTCTTCTCACTTCTCACCAAATTCTTTAAAAGGACTGATGTCCCTAATATGGGTTAGAATGCCACACCTTCCACAGATGTATTAGGATGAAGTAATTGTTGCTAGAATTACATCAATGTTAGGTACCCAAATGTGGATAGACGAAAATATGTTTCAATGGGGGCGGAGGGAGTTTTCTATAGTATGTGTTAGAATGGCCATTGATGAGCAATTTCCATTGGGAGTATGGGTTGATGGTCCTGAGGGACGCTTTTTCCAAAAGGTTGAATATGAAAAAATTTCCACATTTTGTTTTAAATATAGGAAGTTAGGCCATCTCATTAATGATTGCAAGGTGAAGGAAGATGTTCAATTAGTTGAAGATCCAATTATTAAGGTGGGAGGTGTCTCAGATGGAATGTCCCTAGTGGAAGTAATGATACTTTGTATGGCCCGTGGGTAAACGTGAATCACAAAGGAAGAAGAAGATTTAAACCTGCTTGAAAGAGGTTTATTCAATCTAAAACTAATACTAAATTCAACCATGTTAAGAAACTTCCTATGTATGCTAAGAAAACTCAAGCAGATGCTGTCAGTTCTATAGCTAATACCTCATATGGAAATGATAAGGAAAGTCTTATTGTTTCTGTCGACACACAACTAGATATTGAGGATCTTACTAGATATTGAAGATCTTAATGCTGCTACTTTGGATGTAGTTTTTCCAGAGGTTGAGGCTTCGAAGTTGAAGGAGCATTCAGTTTCCATCAATGATTTTGCACAGGTTCGGGTTATTAATAACTCTGATTCTATCAAGGTCAATAATATGTTTAATATTCTTAATAATTATTGTGAAGAAGAAGCCTTTATAAATGTGGAACCAACTTGTTCTTTGGTTGCAATTATAGAGATAGAAGAAGGGGAGGTAATTGAATATATCATTAAACCTTCTTATTCAGGAATTATTAAGATGGATGCTTCCAATGGTGGGGAGAAAGTCAAGCTTCTAAAAGAGCTTAATTCATTAGGCAAGACTAATATTCTTCAACATAATTGAAAAGGTGGCTTGTCATCTATGGGTAGGAAAGGGAGTAATCCCAATTCTTATCTTTAAATGTCTTCTATCACCTTTTGGAATTGTAGGGGGGATAGAAAAAGTGAAGCCTCCCATTATCTGAAGGAGTTTGTGAAAGAATTTGATGTCTTTTTTGTCGGGCTTGTAGAAATCAAGATCTCTACTTTGGATAGATTTAAATGTAAAAAAATTGATTGGTAGCAATTGGGACTTTTCTGTTTTACCCTCTAAAGGATTATCTAGAGGAATTTTGATGTGTTGGAGAAAGGATATGGTGTCCTTTTCAGTTTTAGAAGCTTCATCCCAAGTTGTTATAGGGGAAGTTGAAATTTTCAATAAAGGAGTTTTGTTAATCTCTTTCATTTATGCTTGCAAAGATCCTCAAGGAAGAAGAAGCTTATGGAGAAATCTAGAAGTGCTTTCAAAATATATTCTTCCATCCATTGTGGGAGGTGACTTTAATTGCATTTTATCTCAAGATGAGAAAAGAGGGGGGAAGAAGTTCTCTCAATCACAAGGAGCTCAAGACATGAGTATGTTTATGAACTCATGTGACTTTCATGATTTGAAGATTATTGCCCCAAAGTATACTTGGTGCAACAAGAAGAAAGGAGGGGCACGATTATTGGAGAGGTTGGATCGTTGCCTTCTAAACACGATAGCTTTGGAGAAACTTAAGACAACTTATGTACAACATCTTGGAAGAATAGCCTCAGACCATTGTCCAATCTTGATCAATATTCTTCCTACTAATATCGAGAATAGCAATCTCTTAAGATATGAAAGAGTCTGGTCTTCATTCCCTACTTCAACGACTATAATCTCTAATTCTTGGGTAAAATTTGCTCATGGTGATGAAGCCAATGTCCTGAATTTGAAGTTTAAAAGATCTTTGAGGGCTCTTTTTTTCTGGAACAGATCGAAGCATCAAAGCCTTTCTTCCTTGAAAGAGGGATTGAAGAAGGAAATTAATGAATTGTAGGTGGAAGAAGCCGAGCTTGGTGGGTTATCAGAAGAAAAGTTGCTATTGCTTAAATCTAAAGTTCATGAGCTTAACAGTACTCTTGGATGTCTTAACACATGGTGGAGACAAAGGGCAAAGGTGAAGTGGAATGCGGATGGAGACTCCAACTCAAAGTTCTTTCATGCTTATGCTACTGGTAGACAAAATGGCAATTGAATAATTCAGATAAAAAAAAATCAAGGAGAATGGGTTGAAGATCCTAAATAGGTAAAAGGCATTTTCTTTGATTTCTTCAAAGGTAAATGGAAAGATAGAAAGTGTAAGCTTGAAGGATGACCGTCCCTTAGTCATGTGCTAGATGACATGGTTAGAGGACTCTTGTTGATTGATTTCACTAAGGAGGACTTGGAAAGAGTGGTGCTTAACTTTGAAGCAAACATCTTCCCATGTATTGAAGGTATCTCATACTCTTTCTTTAAAGCTTATTGGTCTATTATTAAAGAAGACATGTGGAAGGCTATTAATATCTTTTTTAAGAAGGGTATCATGTGTCCCAATTGGAAGGAAACATTAGTGGTATTCATACCAAAAATTAAAAATTCTAGCTTTTCCTTCCAACTTTAGGCCTATTAGCCTTTGTTTGTCTATTTACAAGATTGTGGCTAAGATGCTTTAAATAGGATTTTGTGCTTCATTCCTTAGATTGTATCAGAAGAATAAGCAGCTTTTGTAAAAGGTTGTTCTATCACTGACCATGTATTACTAGCTCAAGAACTATTCAATAAGTTTAGATTTTCCAATTCTTCAAAAGCTCTTATGGCAATCAAAATTGATATGGAGCAAGCCTATGATAGCATGGGGTTGTCTACCCTAAAGCAAGCTCTACAGGTATTGGGCTTTCCCATGGAATTCTCTAATCTTCTTCTTCAATGTGTGTATGATCCAATGTTCTCTATTTCAATTAATAGAAATAATGCAAAGTGGATCGAGGCTAGATGTGGTTTTAGACAAGGTTGTCCCTTGTCGCCTTATTTGTTTATTTTATGTTCTTAATTTCTTTCTGATGCATTTGCTCAGAGAGGTTCTAACATAAGAATTAAAATTTCTCCAAATATAGATAGAGTCTCTCATTTGATGTATGCTGATGACATCATTATATTTTCGGAGGCTAATCATAGCAAAGCAAGGAAAATATGTAAATTATTGAAAGACTATAGTAGTTGGTCAGGTCAAATGATTAATCTCCAAAAATCTGCTATTCTTTTTGCAAAATCAGTTATTAGATCAAGAAGGAAATCCATTTCTAGGATCTTGGGCTTTAAAGTGGTGAAAGAAATGATGTATTTTAGCTTCAAGATTGCTCTGAGAAGATTGAAAGCTTCATATTTTCAATTTCTATTGGAGATATCAGGTGGTAAACTGAATGCATGGGGTAATCGTTTCATATCTCTAGTTGGAAAATTGCTACTTGTTAAGTTGGTTTTTCTTTCACTTCCTACCTTCTTATCTTCTTATTCTTTTGTCCATATGGGAGTCTTGAATGATTTGGATAGAATGTGTAGTGACTTTTTATGGAACAAGCATGATGGAAGTAAAGGCCTACATTATGTCTCTTGGGGGAATCTGTGCAATCTGAGTAGGTTGGGTAGACAAGGAGTCCATTCGGTGGCTAGCAAAGTAGGTCCTTTGAGGGAAAAAATTGCATGGAATCTCATCTCCAATCCTGATTCTCTTTTGAAAAGAATTATTGTTGCTAAGTATGGTAATCAAATGTGGAAGAATGAAGCAAAGAAAAACTGTTCTTCAACATGGAAAATTATCATTTCTGGATTCAAATCTCTATCCACAATAGTATAATGGAAGGTTGCCATGGGGACTGAGATTAGTATCTTAGATGATGTGTGGATTCTTGACAAATCAATAGCAAATGGCCAACATTTGCTGCAGAATTAATTGAAGATTTAAAACTAGAAGACTTTATATGGAATGGAGAATGGGATGAATCTCAACTACTGCGATTCTTTGGATGTTAGCTGGTAGGTGTTATCAAGGGAGTTGAAATTTGTCCAGAATTGATTGTTGACCGAATGGAGCTCATTGCCAAATGTTCTGGTAAATTAATCTCTGTATTGATAGCCCAAAAATTATGTGGAGATGGGGAAGAAGTTTCTCACTAGAGGTGGTGTAAGAAACTAAAGTTAAAGCCCAGTATAAATCTGTTTTGGTGGCGTTTGATAAACAATGATCTTCCAACAAATGATTTTTTATCATATAGAAGGTTGTTGGATCATAAAGAATCTCCTAGAGGATGTTTGCTATCAAAAAATTTAGAGCACATTTCGATCAAATGCTAGAAACTATCTAAAATATTTAATTTGCTCAGGAAATGGGGGTTCATTGTACCAGTTTTTTGCTCATTAGAGGACAATTATTTAGGATTGAAATCATATGTAGAACTCAATTCATTCATTGGGAATTTATATTGTACTAAAATTTTCTACAGCTGGAAGAGTAAAAACATGATAGTACATGGAGTTAACAAAGATAGCTTTTATGTTATTATAGCTAATGCTTTAAGCATGACCACAACCTCACTTAGTCTTAATAAAAGTTTGGATCACTGGGATTCCAATCAGCTTTCATAGCTGCCTTATTCTTCTTGGAGTCCCCCTCAATATTGATGCTTCATTAGAAAGTAATTATAATTCTGGAGTGGGAGGAGTCTTAGAGACCATAAAGGAAGATTTTTATATGCTTTTAAAGTTAGTTTTATTCATCGGGACTCAGCACAGGTGGAGCTTCTATCTATTTTTTCAATTAAAATTTTCATAAAGAATTGGATTCTCGAATCGAAGGGCATAATTATAGAAGTAGACAACCAAAATGTGATCAATTTTGTTCATAGGCTCTTCAATAAGGAGGTGTTCAAGGAGAAGAATGTAAAGCTTGAAGATATCTCTTTCCTCTTTGATTTTAATCAAGTTTTGTTTCATTTTATAAAATGAAATTGTAATAAGTTAGCAGATTTTTGTGCTAACTATGCTCATTCTTTAGATTTTTTTTGGGATGACTTTGTGATAATAAGATTCCTCCTCTCTTTATTTTAATGTTAAAGGAGGAATTTTATTGTCACTTAGCTATTTATATCTCTTTTTATCAATAAAATTTCTCTTAGCGTTTCTTCTTCAAAAAAAAAAAGAGTTAGGTCTTTTATTTTCAATAGACAATTTGCCCTGAGAGAAGTCCAAGCTAGGGCTAACAGGATCATCTATTCTACCATTTTTCAAATTTTGATGATGTCAGCTCATTGTTCTTACAAATTTTTAATTCAATCACATGGAGAATTTATCATTTTTATGCTTTGATTAAAAAAAGACCTTGCTTTCGTTCCTCTTTTTTGTCTTCTGTTATACTTTTCTTTTCTGGTTTCCTCCTCCTTTTTATGATGTCAAAAGGAGTAGCGGGTTGTGTTTTAGTTATTTTTTCATACTATTTTACTTCTGTTTGTGTTAGTTTTGATTATTTGTCATCATCAAAAAGGGGGAGGTTGTTGTGAATCTGAATTCAAGAATTAAAATTTTGATGATAGAAAATATTTTTGTTACTTCCAATTTTTCTTAGACTGCCTTTCCTACTAATGTTTTAGGTCCACAAGATTAAATTGCAACTCAAACTAACTCAAGATTGAGTAGACTAGGACTGAGTCTATTTGTAAACTATCATCAAGTTATATTTTACCCTTTCTTGAGTAAATTGTAAATAAAGTGGGTCATGATGCTAAGTAATCTTGCACACACACACACTTTGGGGAAAAATTTTTGACTGTTCTTAAAATTTTTTATTTTCAATCACATCATTCGGGATGATCCCAAATCATCTTGGACGATCAGTTAAAAATAGAAAACCTAATTAGGGCATCCTGGTTAAGGTAGCTGTAATTAAGTAAATCATCTTGACGATATTATCATCGTCCGGGACGATAAGCTCAATTTAGAAAGAATCAACTGTCAAATCTCTTTTGGTATGTTTTATTTTTAGATATCATCCTGAAGGATGCAGTGTAATTATGCCTAAATTAATCTAGTAATTAAGAAAATTTATTAATGTTTGATTGCTTGATCATATCATCCTGGATGATCCCAGGATCATCTGGGATGATCAGTTAAACAAACCTTAGTTTCTTTCTAGACGACCAGAATAATGTTTTGGACGATGTGTATTAATTTGAACTAATCAGCTAGAATGATCCTAAAATTATCTAGGATGATCTGCAATTTTTCCATCATCCAGAGATGCAATCAGGGCGATGTTCTGGATGATATTTGACATTTTGAATTATCGTCCAGGACAACCATGAAATCATCTTAGACGATCAGTTATTTTTTACATCATCCAGACAAGCATCTATGGCGATGTTTTAGAAAATATTTGATGACTTGAACTAATCAGACAGGATGTTGTAGTATTATCCTGGATGATTAGAATAAAAATACCTTCTAATCTTCTAGACATAGCCAAATCGTCCTGGCTGATTGAACTGAATTTATACTGATCGTACAGGACGATCAGATGATTATCCTGGATGATAAAGTCAATTTGTTGTAATTAAGAGCAAATCTAGAGCTCTTCTATTTACTACCTATTATTTATCTAAGAGTGTATATTTTGCTACTGTCTTGACCTGAGAGAGCCAAGAGGAGAGGGAGAGTAAGGGAGAGAGAGAGGAACTTATGAGGGGGAGTTTGTGAGGGGTTTCACAAAGGTTACTATAAGCAAGGATATGAGTCATCTTCTCCGATCGTCGTCCCTTATTCCTCAGTGGTTCTAGAGAGGTCTACTATAGTAATTGATCGAGGTTCTTTACTTGCTTTAGGAGGAAGTGAAAGGAGTTGGGTTCTCTGCCTGTTTCAGGAGGAAGCAAAAGGAGTTGGGTTCTCTGCCTCACCGATGTCAATGGAAAGGAGGTTTGTACAAGCTTCTCTGCTTTGCTGTGGGAGCAAAAGGAGACTCACTGAGTTTAGTGCAATACCCAGAGAAGAGGTTCTAGAGAGTGGACGTAGGTCAAGTTGACCGAACCACTATAAATTTCTATATATTCTTTCTTATTGATTTTATGCATTTAATTTCCACACTTCAATTTTATTGTGGTGATTCTTAGTTTGATTTAAGATTGTGTTTTTGATTAAGAAATTATTTAAAATATAAATTTACCCCCCTCTTGATTAGCTTTGGACTAGTTTATAAGGGCTTAACAACCTTGACAAACCTTCAAGGGGTATCAGAGCACTTTCATGTCTTCCCAACAAAAAGAAAAGAAAGAGCATAGTTAGCACAAAGATCAACTAACTTATTACAATAACTTTCTATATAATTAAAAAACACAAAATTAAAGTCTTTGATAAAAGAAAAATCTTCTACTCCTTGTCCACCTTTTTTAATCTCCTTCTTGATGAACTTGATGACATTGGCATTGTCACCTTCAATAATGATGCCCTTATGCTTAAACATCTAACTTTTGATAACATCTTTAATTGACTTTATATATAGTAATTCCAAATGAGCTATATCTCAATGAATATAAGGAATGCCAAAGGACAAAAGAAACCTGCCTTTATGACAAAAAACACCACCTATACTTCCTTTGTAAGACGGTAATATCAAAGCATCTACATTTAGCTTGATCCAATCGGGTGGAGGAGGATGCCAAATATTATTCAACAATAATTGCTGATTGGCAACCAACCGGGCCAAGTTAAAAAAATTATAAACATTAGAGGCAGCTGAATAACTAACTGATTCAACTGCAATGAACAATGAGCTCCTCTTAGATTTCCAATGAACCAAAGCATTCCTCTCCTTCCATGAAAAGAATACTGCATTGCAAAACAAATTCACCACAAATGAATTTTTAAGGTTCAACCACTTACATCTATATTCAAAGGAATTAAGAAATGGGATAACAAATCCCCATTTATTTAAATGATGTACCACCTCATCAAGCTTATTGTAATTACTAGTTACATGATTTAAGTCTACAATCAAGTTACAACCTTTGGGTCAAAGGTAATTAGTTTGCATCCTTCTATATGATAAAAAAATGAAATGTTGGTATGGCATTATTGAATAATCTCAACCAAAAGTTCCCCACCCAAGCATTGAGCTTAGACCTCTTTATCCATTTACAGTACTCCAGTTTCGGACATATTTTCACCATGGTTGTAGCAGCAATGCTGAAATTATTTTCCTTGAATTTTTTTGAATTAGTTCAATCCTGTCTTCATGAAAATTGGAATTAATTACTATGTTACTAATCAATTATGCAATATTGCTACCAAAATACTTCTTTAATTCCACAATATCCCACTTTCCTTCCAAGATGAGATTATTACATCTTGGTTATTGGCCTAAGAATACTCTCGATTATGGATGCTATTTTATTCTCTTCTTAGTTTGGTGCATTTTGGGATTCCTAGGTTCTTCTAATCCAAAGGGGATAAACTCTTCTCTTCATCTTTAGTGAGGATTAGATTTTTAAATATATGAAGATTTGATTAAAACTTTTTATTTATAAGACTAAAGATTGATTTACCATTTTAGAAGAAATTATAGAATTAAGAATTTATTAGAAATTAGAAAAAAATACACTAAGGGGTATACAATCTAGACTTATATCTATCTAAAGTGGATGACCAACTAACATCCTAGAAATTAATCAATACATTATGCATGTAAGATAGGGTGGTTATATCCTACTGAGTCAAGAATTTTAATTTAGATATTTAAATCAGGGATATATAAAAATATGCAAATAAATCTATCTAGAGTCAGGTATAATGATGCATGAATCAAATAGATAAAGAAAAATCTTTTATTTATTTATTTAGAAATATAGATACAAGCCAAGGTCTGCAAGAAAGAAAGGTGGCCAGGTTCCACCACAACAAATCTGGTGTTCTACCTTTATAAACTATAGGTTTAACTATACGTTCTAATCATCTTCTGGTTTTGGGTCTTCTATAGGATTCCAAAAGACAACACCCCCTAAAGAAGAGAGTATTATCTTTTGGAGCCCTATTTATACAAGTATGAGCATATATTTTTAAACCCTTAAAACTTGATGAATATATACAACTCAATTTATTTATATTCTAGAAATTTTACATTTGCATTTGACTCTTGCATATACATTTGCATCTAGGTACATTCTACTTCACTTTATTTTTATAAGAACGCCTAGATACATTGTACTTTATTCTTCTATTTGTGTTAGGGAAAGATAATATGAATATGTATATGAAATGCATGTATGATATGACATCCATAGTGCTTGAAGTAAACAAATACATTAAAGATACCCTCCGTGCAAAGAAATCCACATCAAACTAAATTCACTACGACCTAGCCTAAAACTAGAGTCAGTGGCCCTAGCAAACAAATTCTAATGTATGAAAAATGTGATGTGCTTTTGCTATGTCCTCGGATATTTGATGTTTAAGTTTTTTAAGTTTAAAGTTATTTGTTAGTTATAGGCCAAGGGAGATTTTATTTTAAGTTTAAGATTTATTAGGCCACTTAAGTGATAAGCCTTATGAATTTAATACATGTATGCTCTACAAAAAGAATCAAGCATAATATATGAAGGTTTGAAATGTCTAAGTGCTTTTTTTTACTGATTCGAATGAATGTCTATTTAAATTAATAGTAATCACGCCTGTTAAATCAGGACTATAAGGTTTATTTTAGCCTCATTGGGGCTAAGCAAGTAGCCTTTTGAGCCTGGGTTACCTAGCAATTACATATTTGTTTAAGTTTGACTATTGGTTGGTGATTTACTAAATTTTTTGTGATTTATCAACTTTTCACATTTATTTAATTAATTATGTTTAACCAAACTTTGTCTTTTTAATTTACATTGGTTGCTAAAATTTTTACATTAATTTATAAATATTAGGCCTAATGAATTACTTAAAGACCCTAGAATTTAATGCATATTTATCTTACAAGTGGAGTAAAATACAATGCATAAAGTTACTTGATTTATTCAAAATTTAATAGAGATCTATAAATCCAATACATTTGTGTTTTCCAATAGAAGTTAAACATAATATATAAAGGTCTTTTTTTTTTCTAAATTTATAATTTGATTAAATAAATCAATTTAATCAAACTAAAGATTTTTGGAGTGCAGCTGATCCGGGGTTGGTTCGGAGTGCTCCTTCGGATGGCCCATATTGATTCCTTGGATCATAGAATATTTTTAATGGTTTAAGTGCCTTAACATTGTCAAAATTATGTGATCTTGAGCTCGTTCGATTTGTCTCGGTGAGCCGCTCAAATTGACTATAAGCATGTCCTATTTGGATATCATTTTCCGATCCAAATATTGCTTTCAACCTTTAAAATTTGGTTCGGGCACCTGATTTAGACTCATTTGAGCTCGGATTGGACTAATTTCGGTGTTGTTGAGTTCATATTTTTGAGATGATTAGTTTTACTAAAAGTTTGTTGAAATTGGAATTCAGATGGTATCAAATTTAATTTTGAAAGCTTCCAACTTTGTGCATGATCAGGGCAATTTTTGGTCAAGAATCAATTATATATATCAAGATTATAGGAGATGAGGGGATACAACTTCTGTTTCATATGAAGGAATACATATGTAATTTTTACGATTTTGAGGACTTAACTTAATCTCTCATATGGGATTAATAAGCGTCAAAAAATAAAACTAAATAAAACATTTGCAGCCCGTCAATGAAATACACTTGACACATATGCGGATCTTGAAAACCATATAAAGAGAAAATGTTCACAATTTTCCTTAAATTTTAGAAGGAAATGAGTAGAAGTTTTGGAATATATATATATATATATATGGTACATCATCAAAAAATTATCTTGACCTAGCACGAATCTCGATGAAAAATTAATGTGTAAACTCCAAAAAATAAAATTGGGACCATTTGAGTTTCGATTTCAGCAAACTTATAGTTGAAATGAACGTCTCAAAAATACAAACCAAACGAAACCAAATTTGACTCAATCCGAGCTCAAATAGGTTTGAATCATGGATCTGAAGCGCAGTTGGAAGGTTAAAACCACAAGTTGGGTTACAAAATGGTTTCTAAATGTGACATGCTTATAGTTGAATCAAGTGGCTTAACGAGACAAATCCAACGAGCCCAAGATTGTAGAATTTTGACGTCATTAAGACTTTCAAATGTCTAACGAACGGTTCACGATCAAGGGATTAAACATTGGCCATCCATCCAAGCCACTCCCCATTTGCCCTTGATCTACCTCCGATTTATGGTCCATTCCAATCTAGGAAATCTATAAATAGACCCCTCATTCCTCTTGAAAGGGGACCTAAGCCTAAGGGATTCAAGAGAGATTGGAGATAGTATTACTTCCTTACCTCCTCGACCGTCGCCCGGAGTTTCGCCGGACCACCACCTACAACCGTAGTTCCATCGGACCACCACCTGACACCATTATTTCATCAGACCACCAACTGATGTCATTGTTCTATTGGACCACCACCAGACGCCGTAGTTCCACCATACTACCACCTGACACTGTAGTTCCATCGAACTACCACCTGACATCGTAGTTCCACCAGACCACCGCCTGACATTGCAGTTTGATCGTACCACTTCCTGATGTCATTATTTCACCTGACCACCACCTGATGCCATTGTTCCATTGGACCACCATCTTCCGCTGTTGTTCAACAGAACCACCACTAGTCGTCGTAGTTCTGTCGAACCATCGCTTGACGCCTTAGTTCCGCTGGACCACCGCCTGATGCCATTGTTCAGCCAGAGCACCACCTAACACCATTGTTCCTCCAGACTACCGCCTGACACTGTTGTTGCAAACTATTTTCATGGCTTA
>NW_021319846.1:70371-79069 GCF_001605985.2 Dendrobium catenatum | reverse complement strand
CGCATCTAGTAATTTCAATTGGTATCTAGCAATTTCGTTTACTACTATTTGCTCCTATTTTTGTGATATTTTGTTTTATTTTGTGTGTATTAATATTTTAGGAAATCAGTCCACCATTTACTTGTAATTTTGATCAGCTAAAGACTAGGTAAATTAAGATTAAAGTTAGTTTTCATTTTGTTATGTATTTTTTCCTTTCTTGAGTCATATCATGTAATTGGGTGAATATCTCTCCTAAGTAATCTTGCACACACACAGGGGAGAGAGAAAATTATTTTTGAGAGAGTTCTTTTAAGTACATCATACTATACAATTTTAGCTCTATACTATATAACCTTATTTCATACTATTGATTTTAGTTCATACTGTATAATCTGTTGTGCTCTATTAAAACCATAGCTGCTAGAGGTTAAGAAAGATACTATTTATATACTGATCATACAATACAATTCAGTTCATAATGTATGCCCTAATTAAAATCTTTCTTAATTAATCCATCAATATGAGGCAATCAAATTATAAATAATCTTTGTGTTTGATCATACTGTACGATAAAATTCATACAATATGATTGATCGTGTACAAAATTGGTCATCCCAAATATCATATTGAATGAAATCCATGATTTTTTTATTAATCATTTTGTACAATACCCACAGTATTGAATGATAAATAATATACGAAGTTGGCCATCCCAAGGATAATCCCAAACAAATAGAAGAATTTTCTATAGTTCATACCGTACGATGTTTCGATCGTATTATATGAAATGGTATAAAGATTGAACAGTTCATCTACACGACATTGCTGGATGAGTCTGAATTACACTAATCATATGATACGGTGTATGTATTGTACTGTATAAATAGAAGAAAACTCTTAAAAATTAGGATTTCTTGAAGCCCACAACTTAAGGTTTTCTAATACTCCTATTAGAGTCACTACTATTTAGTGCAATACTTAGAGAGGGAGTCTCTACGGAGTGGACATAGGTCAGGTTGATCAAACCACTATAAATCCTATTGTGCTCATTCTGATTATTTTTATATTTTATTTTCTTCAATTATATGTGTGGTTGAAAATTTGATTTATTTCATTATTGTGAAATTTACTTATTTCCATATCCACTGTATCGATCATAGTGTGTGGGTTTGATAAGGTTTTAAAGAATTTCTTTTTCACAAAAGATTCTTTTAAAAAATATTTAATTCACCCCCTCTTGGTTAGCTTCGAGCTAGTCCTTAAAGGTTTAACAACATTCACAAACTTTAACATCATACTATATAATTAGTATTGTAGTGGATGATCTATTACTGTAGAAATTAATTAAAATATTTTATTTATCTTCAAAAATAATTTTGAAATATAATAAATTATACAGTACAAACACCACATTATACTGGATGATCTATTATAACTAGAAACCTTGTTGTTCATTAAATTAAGCAAAATTTTGAATTTAAAATATTACTCTATTCATATTATATGAACCAAATCATATTATACAATGTTTAAAATATTTTTTAATTTAATCATGTGATTAATCAATTGAATCTGCTTAATTTTAATATTTTGATTATACTATATGAACTAGATTGTACTGTATAATTGACTTAAATAATATTTGGTCATCCCGTATTTATTTTGGATGAATTGCAATTCTGTTGAACTAATCGTACTGCATGAATGTTCATTTGTGTTGGTGATCGTAGAGCACCAATAGGCAAAACTGTACTGTTGAACCAAATCATACTATACAAATGTTCATTCGTACTAATGATCATATATTATTAATAGGTCAAATTTTGAACATTATACTAGACAGTCATGCGATCATGCTGTATAATTTTTTATGGATGAATTGAATTTTTAGGATTTTTTGAAGACCTCTATTTAAGTTTTCTCATAAAGATTTTATAATAGTCTTTTAGGCATTCATTGAGTGTTTTCCTCTGAAGAAAGCATAAAGAGAGTTAAACTTGGAAGAAAAAATGTGGAGTTTGTGATAGAGAGAGAAGATCATTGTGGATTGTAAGGTTATGTGAGGAGGAGTTCCACATAGTTACTTTGGCGAACTTACACCTGAGTTTCACCATGTGTGAAGGTTTATCTATCAGGAAGGTTTGGGAATAATACCTCTTTAGTGTCAAATGACATGGCTATTTCGCCGTACCAAAGAATATGAAAGTTATTACAGGTTTTCTGCCTTTACTAGAAGGTTAAAAAAGGATTCTAAGTTATCTTCCTCTCTAGGAGGGTGAAAAAGATTCTAGAGTCCCTATCTCACTAGGAGGATGAAAAGGATTCTAGGTTATCTACCTCACCAGAAGGGTGAAAAGGATTATGACCTCTATCACATCAGGTTAGTGGAAGAGATTTTGTAAGGGCTTCTCTGCCTAGCTGTGGAGGCTAAAGGAGAGACAT
This sequence comes from Dendrobium catenatum, assembly GCF_001605985.2. Taxonomy (NCBI): domain Eukaryota; kingdom Viridiplantae; phylum Streptophyta; class Magnoliopsida; order Asparagales; family Orchidaceae; genus Dendrobium; species Dendrobium catenatum. The sequence goes on along the minus strand of NW_021319846.1, from coordinate 76,645 downwards.
TATATTAGTAGTGTAATACCTAGAAAAGAGGACTTCGAGGAGTTGATGTAGGTCATGGTTTGATAAAACCATAATAAAATTTTGGTTTATTTATTCTAATTTATCATTTTTCTCTTTTTACTTCTCTGTACATTTTGATTTATTAAGATTTCATGATAGATTTATTTTTGTGATAATTGCTTAGTAAACATCTATGGTTGATAGCACGTTCTATTGATTAAATTGCAATCACCATTAATGTAACTCTTGAAAAGTATATTAAATTTTGCATTAAGATGAAGTATTGCTTCCACATTAATGTGTCTTGGGATAGCATATTGAGGTCTTACAACCTTCTCAAACTTTAAAGTGGTATCAGAGCGGGTCTCAAAAGTAGTGTTTTATAAAACCTTGAGAAAAATTATCTATGGCACACTTCAGAAATAGAAACATCATAGAGGGTTATTCAATGACTCATTCGCCACTTTTTGATACTATTCCTTTTGATTTTTAGAAAATCTGCATATCTAAGTTTTTATAATATATTGATTTTAAAATGTGACATATGATTCAAACTGATTATTCTATACCATCACATATTATCAATGGAGTAAAAATTAACATTCCTTTTACTAAATGGAGTTGAGAAGAACAAGTCTTAGCAAAATTGAATTTTATATACTCAAATTACTTTTTTAGTGCACTTAAGTATGCAAATTATATGATTGTTTCTACCTGCACCACTGTAAAGGAAATTTTGGATAGATTATGTATTACATATGAAGGTACCAGTTAAGTCAAACAATTTAGGTTGAATATATTATTGTATGATCATAAACTTTTTCACATGAAATCTTATGAGACTATCTCAAACATGTACACTATATTCACTCATATAGTGATATCATTGCATACTTTAGGTAGAGAACTTTCAAACTTTGAGAAGGTCGATAAAATTCTACATTATCTACAAGATAATTTTGATACCAAATTTACTATTATATATGAATCAAAAGATTTAAATACTTATTATATTGATAATCTAATTGGCTCACTCATTATCTATGAATAAAGTGTGAGTCAAAGACTTTTGGATGCAAGTAAGACTATTGTGCTAAAAGCCAAATTCATAGATAAAGATGGCTTATGAGATGATTGGAGTAAGGAGATAGCATTAATAACAAGCAAATTCAAAAGTTTTCTAAAGCGCAAGCACAAGTGTCAACTAAATTGGAGCAAAGGTAAAAATGGTAAAGCTAATATATGTTCTTATGATATTATTTGCTTTGAGTGTAGGGAACCTGGACATCTAAAGTCCAAATGCCCCAAATTTAAGAGTCAAGCTATGAAGAAAAAGGGTGAGGATAAACCAAATGTAAAAAAAGGGGAACTAAAAAGAAACCAAAAATCTCATGGGCAAACTTAGCCACTTTCTCATCAAAACATGAGCAAGAAGAGGAGGTAACAAACTTATGCTTAATAACCAATGATTTAATTGTTAACTCTAATTAGGTATAAGTATGTTTAATTTTATTTGTGTGTTTGTTTATCTATTCTGTTTATTTTTTAATAATTATGTTTTATGTATGATTATATGTTGTAGTTTCTTTTTATGTATTTTCATTTTTTATTATCTTTCTATGATGTGTTGCTTAGTTGTTTTCTTTTTTATCTTTAAAAGTTTACTTAGGTCATATATGTAACTTAATTTACGTGTTGTATTATATCTCTTGTTTGGTGATGTCAAACGAGGGGAAAATATTTAGTTGTATTTGTTCATATGTTATTTAATTTTAATTTTTTCTTAAAATAAAAAAATCAAATATTTTTCCTTATTTTTTAATGTAATTCTCTTAGTGAGGGAGAGATTCAGAGAAAATAATATTAGTTTATAAATTCAACTAATAATATTTGTCATTATAAAAAAAGTGGAAATTATTGCAACTGAGACACATGAGTTTATATTTTTAATGATAGCAATTATTATTAATTGATTGTTTATTTCTCTTTATATTTGTAGTGCATATCTATTTATGTGACTAATATTTCAAGTACAACATACAATGTTCTTTGAAGATTCAAGGCTCAAAATTGGGTATAATAGGTTATGTTGAAAGAGTGTAATTTTTATTTATTTATTTTAATTTCTTGAGTCAAGTCCTATAAGGATGTATATTAACCTGGTGATCAACACACACATATATAAAGAGAGCAAAAATAATTTTAAATATTTTAATTTTTAAGTATATTGTATTATATGATTAATATCATACTAGGTAATTTGTTATTACATAAATTAATTAAAATATTGTAATCATATAGAAAAATAATTTTGAAATATAAGTAATAGTATAGTGTAAAAACCACACCATATTGGATGATCTGTTATAATTAAAAACCCCACCGCCGTTCATTAAATTAGGCAAAAATTTGAATTTAAAATATTAATGTATTCATAATGTACAAACCAAATCATGTTGTACGATATATAAAATATTGCCTTATTTAATCATGTGATTAATCAATAATATTTGCTTAATTTTGATAATTTGATCGTATTGTATAAACTGGATTGAATTGTACGATCGATAAAGATGATATTTGGTTGTCCCAGGATTCGTCTTGGACAAATTACAATTAGGTTTAACTAATCCTACTGTGTGATTATTCATTCATATTGGTGATCATACAACACTAACATGCAAAGTTAAACTGATCATATTATACAACTGTTCATTCATACTGATAATCATATAATATTAATAGGTTAATATTAATACATTATACTAGACAATCATGTGATTGTATTATACGATCTTTGATGGCCAATTTAAATTTTTAGTATTTTTTTAAGCCCTCTATTTAAACTTTCTCATAAGACTTTGTAATAGTCTTTTGGGCACTCATTGAGTGTTTTTCTCTAAAGAAAGCTTGAACAGAGAGCCTAAAACATGGGAGAGAAAGGGTGGAGTTTGTGAGAGAGGGGGAAGATCCTTATGGGTTACAAGGGAGTTTCACATGGTTGCTCTAGTGAACTTGCACCTAAGTTCCTCCATGTGTTAAGGTTTGTCTTGAGGGAAGCTTTAGGAAGAAGACCTCTTTGGTGTCAATGGACTCGGCTAATCCACCACACCATGGAAGGTGAAAGTGATTCTAGGTTCTCTGCTTTCACTAGGAGGGTGAAAAAGGATTCATGGTTCTCTGCCTCACCATAAGGGTGAAAGGTGAAAAGGATTTCAAGTTCTCTACCTCACCAGGAGAGAGAAAAGGATTATGGTCCTCTGCCGCATCGAGTTGGTGGAAGAAATTTTGTAAGTGCTTCTCTGCTTAGCTGTGGGAGCTAAAAGAGAGACAATATATGATAATGCAATACCTGGAGAGGAGGACTCCGGAGAGTTGTCATTTGTCTTGGTTTGATCAAAAATACTATAAAATTTTGGTGTTTGTTCTGATTTCTTATTTTTTGTATTTTATTTTTATGCACTTTTTGATTTGCTAAGATTGCATGATAGAATTATTTATATGATAATTGCTTCATGAAAATCTATGGTTGATAGTAGGATCTGTTGATTAAGTTGTCATCATCATTATTATAGCTCTTAAAAATTTTATTAGATTTTACATTAAGAGATAGTATTGCTTCTGCATCAGTGTGCATCGGGCTAGTTCATTGAGGTCTTACAACCTTCTAAAACTTTCAAAAAGTACTTTTTATCCTTATAACAAAAATTGACCTTAGCCATAACTTTTGTTTGTATAATGAAAATCTGGAGCAAATGGAAGGAGCTTCAGATGAAGAATGAAAATCACCAGTAATGATGAAAGATATTAATAAATAAGATATATAATTGATTGGCTCAATGATGAAAGATATTAATAAATGAGTTCATTAATGGGGTGATTTTTTATTCAGAAAGCTTGTCAACTACCTAGCTTCATCTCATATGGATATTTCAATGCCAATATTTTAAACATTAAAACCAAGTGCAGCTAATCTAAAATGATATAATTATTGATCTATATTGTAGAGGGTTCATACAAAAATATTAGTATTAGATTTCACATGGTGAGTATGAGCCAAATTTTGATTCTCGATGTGGTCCATCTAAAAGTTCTAATATAACTGAGAAAAAAATATTCTACCTCTTGAGGACTTAGCTTATGATGCAACTAGAGAATAATTTAAACAATATATAGAAGAGTCACCAAATAAGGAGGCATTGAATTTTTATGATTTACGCATATTGTCCAATTACTATTATTGAAGGGGTGCTCCACTCACTCATAATTATTTGGTGCTGTGAAGATGTTAAGCATAAATGAAGAATATAATATCCCTCGTGAATGTTTTAATTAATTAGTTGGGCTGCTTAAGGAACCCAACTTGTCAGATAATAAAATTCTTGCACATTTATATCGAACTAAGAATATGATTTTAAAACTTAGTTTGACATACACAAAGATAGATTGTTACATCAATGGATACATGTTATATAATAAATATAGTTTATAAGAGATTGTATTTTATCATTACAATGCACTAAGATTTAAACAAATGCATGTGATGAAAAGAAAGCTGAATAAAATACCATTTAGTTGGATGTTCTACTAACCCATGATTTTTAGACTACAATGGTTATACACATTCATGAGATATGCTGCACATATAAGATTGCATAATGAACATATCTCGCAAGAAGGTGTTATTACACATTTGTCAGAAGTAGAGGCTTGTAAACACTTTGATCATACATATCCCACCTTTGCCACAAAATCAAGAAATAAAAGATTATGTTTATGCCCAAATGGTTTTACTTTATTTAGCTAGCCTTCTTCACCTTACTCATGCTAGCCCGTAATACTCACTCCTTGTAATCTTCCTCCAAAGCTATGTATGACTACTCCTTACATATTTTTACACTAATCATTTTAAGGCCACATTTTTTTTTTTTTAAGGCCACATAATCTAAAAGCAAATATCAATATATTCTTACAACAGTTAATCAATGATTTAAATTTATTATGAAAAGTAGCAGTAAGTACATATGATATATCCACCAAATAAAATTTCATAATGAGGGCAACATTACTTAGAACAATTGATGACTTTTAGTGTATGGTATGCTTTTAAGTTGAAACACTTACGGCAAGTTACCTTATCCATATTGTATGGAATATATAAAGTTATTCACTTTAAAGCATGGAGGGAAGAACATTTGGTTTGACTATCACTGTATGTTCTTATCTATAGGTCATCCTTTTAGGAGAAATAAGGATGTCATTACTAAAAATAAAATGGTGATGATATAGCTTCCTCCTAAATTAACCAGTGAAGAAATATTTGAAAGAGTAAGGTTCATGCCCACGATAGTGAATTTTCTAGCATTAGCTGATTACAAATTGCTAGGGTATGGTGTCAATAACAATTGGACTAAAAAAAGTATTAATTGGTCATTATCATATTGGAGGACAAACTTGATCAAATATAACTTGGATGTGATATATATAAAGAAAAATATTTTTGAAAATATATTAAATAAAGTCATGGACATCAAAGAAAAATATTTTTGATAATATATTTAATTATATTAATAGTATGATTTATTTTTAACAACATGTCAATAGTGACTTTATTTATTTTATTATTGATCTACTTCATTTATTTAATTGATACTCTATTTAATATTAAATATTTGTTACAATTTATGTTGCTAATATTTCTTAAATATTTTTACAGATGGCTTCAGGTGATGAGCCTCACTAAGGATTGATAAAAAAAAAAATTTAGGTAGGCACAAGAAGGTGACTAGTGGCTCAGCCAGTTAGTCTATACATACTAAGGAGACATTTTCTTCTCATCCTGCCACTCAGAGTCATCCTAGCCTGCCTTTACCTACTACTTTAGCCAGTAACCCGCATTTCTACTCATTAAACCCCCTTTTTTTTTTTGCTAGACGCCACGCATAATACACCCTTCTACGCTTACACCCCCCACACCTTCTCATGGAGGCCCTCCCACTTATCCATATACACCATGTGTCCCTCCATACTATCCACCGCCACCCCCTCAGCCCATTTCAGGTGGGCCTTCCACCCCAGTTGCTGTTGCAAATCTATTTTCATGACTTATCCTTCTCATGGAGGCCCTCCCACTTATCCATATACACCATGTGTCCCTCCATACTATCCACCGCCACCCCCTCAGCCCATTTCAGGTGGGCCTTCCACCCCAGTTGCTGTTGCAAATCTATTTTCATGACTTATGTTTTGATGATTGACAAACACTGTTAATTCT